>NC_057402.1:20241855-20485668 GCF_019320065.1 Cervus canadensis | reverse complement strand
TTATACAGAGTGAAGTAAGCCAGAAAGATAAAGAACATTACAGCATACTAACACATATATATGGAATTTAGAAAGATGGTAACGATAACCCTATATGCAAAACAGAAAAAGAGACACAGAAATACAGAACAGACTTTTGAACTCTGTGGGAGAAGGTGAGGGTGGGATGTTTCAAAAGAACAGCATGTATACTATCTATGGTGAAACAGATCACCAGCCCAGGTGGGATGCATGAGACAAGTGCTCGGGCCTGGTACACTGGGAAGACCCAGAGGAATCGGGTGGAGAGGGAGGTGGGAGGGGGGATCGGGATGGGGAATAAGTGTAAATCTATGGCTGATTCATATCAATGTATGACAAAACCCACTGAAATGTTGTGAAGTAATTAGCCTCCAACTAATAAAAAAATAAAAAAAAAAATGAAATTAGAACACTCTCTAACATCATACACAAAAATAAACTCAAAATGGGTTATAGACCTAAATATTAGGCCAGACACTATAAAACTCTTACAGGGAAAAAAAGGCAAACATTCTTTGACATAAATTGCAGCAAGATCTTTTTTGATCCACCTCATAGAGTCAGGAAATTACATTTAAAATCTTTTGCACAGCAAATAAAATCATAAACAAAACAAAAAGATAACCCTCAGAATGGGAGAAAATATTTGCAAAGGATGCAACCAACAAGAGATTAATCTCCAAAATACACTAACAGCTAATGCAGCTCAATATTTTAAAAAAACCAAAAAATGGACAGAAGATCTAAATAGACATTTGTCTAAAGAAGACACATAGATGGCCAAAAAGCACATGAAAATATGCTCAATATAAATTATTAGAGAAATGCAAATCAAAACTATTATACAATTAGATATCACCTCACACTGGTCAGAATGGTCATCATCAAAAATTCTACAAACAATAAATGCTGCAGGGGGTGTGAAAAAAAGAGAATTCTACACTGTTGGTGGGAATGTATTAAACAAATTCTTACAGCCACTATGGAGAACAGTATGAAGGTTCCTTAAAAAACTAAAAATAGAACTTCCATATGACTTACCAATCTCATTCCTAGGCATACACCAGGAGAAAATCACAATTTCAAAAAAGACACATGCACCCACTGCAGCACTGTTTACAATTGCTAGGACATAGAAGCAACCTAAATATCCATCAACAGAGGAATGTATAAAGAATATATGGTACATATATACAGTAGACTTTTTTTTTCCAGAAGAGAAATCAATTATAATTTAGATGGCAGTTTTAGATGGCAGTTAAAAGTCAACTCTGTATTTAGCAGATTTGACAGTGTAAGCCATTGAGCAACGGTTCATCTGCTTTGTCCCTGAAAATTTATTACACAAATCATAAAGCATATCAGTAGTGTTTTTTGGTAACACAAAATGTTTCCATTGGTGCTTTCAACTTTAGAAATTTTGCTCTGACTCTTGAGAACACGTCCAAGGTTACCCCATGCTTTAGCTGGGTCTACTTTTATCCCTAACCTATCACAATTTCCTCATTCTGCCAGTCTCTGCTCCTGATTGCTATCTTGAGTCCATAGAAAACCATTAATATAGATTTAGCATAAAAAAATAAAGCTTTTGAGAAACCATTTTTGGACTTTAACATAAAGAGCTCTAGCACCCACTGTAATGAGGAGGCAGAAGTCCATACTAGGACAATACTCAGCCATATTTAGTCATAAAATAGAACAAAATAATGCCATTTGCACCAACACAGATGGACCCAGAGACTGTCATAGTTAGTGGAGTAAGTCAGACACAGAAAGACAAATATCGTGATACTGCTTTTATGTGGAAACTTAAAAAAGGTCACAGATTAGCTTATTTACAAAACAGAAGTAGAGTCAGAGGTGTAGAAAAGAAACATGATTATCAGGCAATAAAGTGGGGGAGGGATAAATTAGGAGATTGGTATTGATATATACATATATATAATACCATACATAAGATAGATAACTAATAATAACCTGCTATATATATAGCACAGGGAACTCTACTCAATACTCTGTAAATATACTCTGCCTATATGGAAAAAGAATCTAAAAGAGTGAACATATGTATGTGTCTAACTGATTCACTTTGTATACACCTGAAACTAACACAACATTGTAAATCAATTATACTCCAATAAAAACTTAAAAAACAAAACAAACAAAAACCTACCTTAAGCAAGAAGAGATAAACGGGTTTAGTTTATTGTGTCATTATGGTAAGAGTCATGATTTCTTGAGAACTTGGATGCCATGTATTCTGCGAAACACTTATAATCTCATTTAATCCACATAAAAGCCCATTTGACAGATAAAAAACACTGAAGAATAATCAAATTCAGGTCTGGCCGACTCCAATGCACTAGCACTGTATTCCACTACCATCTAACATCTATACTGAATAGATCTATACCTAAACTCAGCCCCCGTTACTAAACTGCCCTGTTCACCATCTTCACGCTCAGGACATAGGCCTTGCACTAGTCTATCAAAGACCTTAAACAAACCCAAAGTTGGCTGTAAAATGAGACCATTTTCAGAAAGGAGTCAGGAATTTGAGCCCAGGATCAATGATCAAGAGAAAACAAGTATGTTTTCATAGCCCTGTGATAGAAAGGCACAGTTGTGACTTGAAGAGACACAGGGAGGTCAAGCAGATATCTTTGAAAGGATTTATATTTTCATCTGTCTTTGATATAAATGGCTCTGAGGTTAAAGCGTCTGCCTCCAATGTGGGAGACCCAGGTTTGGTCCCTGGGTCGGGAAGATCCCCTGGAGAAGGAAATGGCAACCCACTCCAGTATTCTTGCCTTGAGAATCCCATGGACAGAGAAGCCTGGTAGGCTACAATCCAACGGGGTCGCAAAGAGTCGGACACGACTGAACGACTTCACTTCACTTCACTTCCTAAGATCAGAATGGCTGGGTCAAGCACTATATGTATTAATATATTAAACTTTTGGAGAGACATACAGTTTTCACAAAATGATTTGCAATTTACATTTCCATCACCAGGATATGAGAGATATACAAACTGGCAATTTGTGTATCTTATTTTGTACAGCCAATATTCAAGTAGTTTGTTCAATTTTCTGCTGGGTCACTTTCCTTCTTGCAAATGAGCTTTAATTGTTTTTTTTTCTGGCTATGTCCTTTTTGTCAAATATACATATTGAAATATTTTCTTCCATCCTATGTCTTGTCTTCTCATTTTCTTAATGGATATTTTTGAAGAGTAAAAGTTTTGAATTTTTATAAAGTCCAATTTAGTTTTTCATTTCTCATGAATATTTCCTCCTACTTTTTAAATAGTCTTATAGCACTAGATTTATATTAAGACTTATTACTCTTTTAAAGCTAATTATTATTGCATATGGTGTGATGTAAGGGCTAATAATGCTCCTTTTATAAAATGTCTTCCTAATTGTTTTAGAATCATTTGTTTGAAAAGACTTTCTCGTCCACTGAATTGTTGGAAATTAATTAACTGAGTGTATGTGCTCAGTCACTTCAGACTCTTTGCAACCCTGTGGACTGTAGCCCATCAGGTTCCTCTGTCCACGGGATTCTCCAGGCAAGAATACTGGAGTGGGTAGCCATGCCCTCCTGTAGGGTATCTTCCTGACCCAGGGATTGAACCCATGTCTTCTGTGTCTCCTGCATTACAGGCAGATTCTTTAACCACTGAGCCACCTGGGAAGTCCAACTGACCATGCATTTGTGGGCTATTCCTGAACTTCCTATTCATGTTTGTCCCTATCCTCCCGACAATACTCCAATGTCTTAAATGCTGTAGTTTACAGTAGACTTTACATCAGAAAATGTAAGACCTCTAAATTCATCCTTTAAAAAATTATTTTGACTACTCTGTCATCTAAGTTTTCATATAAACTTTAGAATCAGTATAACAATTTTCAAAAATATTGCTATATTTTGTTGAAATTACATAGAATTTATAGATCAATATGGGAAGAATTGGTGTTTTAACAGTCTGAAGGTTTTTAGTCCAAGAGCACTGTAGTTCCGTTTGGTTAAGGTTCCTATAATTTCTCTGAGCAATATTTTGTGAGTTTTAGTGTAAAGGTCATAAATAAATTTTTAAATTTCTTTAATAATGAATAATTAATCCAATTTCAATAATCTCATTTTCCAATTATTTCCAATTGTTTGCTATCAATATACAAAAATTGAGTGACTTTCATTCTACAAACTTGATAATATCATTTATTATTTTTAATAACTGTTTTATGGATTTTTAAGAATTTTCTATATGCCATCTAAAAATCACAGCCGTTTTTCTTTTTTCATTCCTAAGTTTATGCCTTTTTAAAAACTGCCTTATTGTAACAGCCAGAACCCTCCAATACAATGTTGAAACAAGTAGTATGAGTAGACATACTCACCTTGTTACTGATTTTAAGGGGAAAACATTTAATATTCAACCACTACATGTGACCTTAGCCATAAGTTTTTCCATAGATACTTTTTTAAGACTGAAGCAGTTTCCTGGTGTTACAGTTTTATAATTGTTAAATCATGAGTAGGGGCTAAATTTTGTATAGTGTTTGCTCTTCACCTATCAAAATAGCACAAGAATTTCCTTCTTTTATGTTAACATTTCCTTGAATAAACCCCACTTGATCATGTAGTATCCTTTTTATATATAACTAGATTCAATTTTTAAGAACTTCTGTGTATATGTTCATGAGGGCTACTTTCCTAGTTTTTTCTTTATCACCAATGTCTGCTTTCAGTATTATACTAATGCCGATCTCATACAATTAGTTGGTAAATGTTCCCGCCTCTGATGCTTTTGCAACTTTTTTTGATTCTGTGCTCTTCTTTCTTCCTTAAATGTTTAGTAGAATTTTGGATTTAGCAGTGAAGGAGTCTGGCTGAGAGTTTTCTACATGGGAAATCTTTAATAAAAGTTTAATTTCTTTATTAGATACTGGTTCTTTCTTGATATCTGTTTCTTCATGAGTGAGTTTTGGGAGTTTGTGATGTTTGGGGAATTTTTTTTTTGTTTCTTTTGTCTTCATGGTTAATATTGTGATTTTTATATATATTCTCTTTTGGTCTTGGTAATTCCCGTTAGGGACATTTCAATTTATTTTTTTCTAATTAGTAGACTTCATTTTTGAAAGCAGTTTCAGTTTAGGTTTGGGGCTGTGATAGTTTGGTGGCTAAGATGGTAAACAGTCTGCCTGCGATGCAGGAGACCTGGGTTTGATCCCTGGGTTGGGAAGACCCTGGAGAAGGGAATGGCTACCTGCTCCAGTATTCCTGCCTGGAGAATTCCATGGACAAAGGAGCCTGGCAGGCTACAGTCCATTGGGTTGCAAAGAGTCAGACATGACTAAACGACTGACACTTTCATTTTTTCTTAGTTTAAGTTCACAGAAAACAGGAGGAAATACAGTTTCCATATATCCCCATCTCTAGTTTCCCCTATTATTAACATCTTCTATTAATCTGGTACTTTTTTTGCAATTGATGAACTAATCTAAACACATTATTATTAACTGAAGGTCACAGCTTACACTATGGTTCATTCTTTGTGTTGTACAGTCCATGGGTTTTGACAGTGACATGTATCCCCTGCGACTGTATCATACAGAATAGGTTCAATGCACTAAAATTCTTCTGTGCTCTACATATTCATCCGCCTTCTCTCATCCTAAACTTCTATAATCACTGATCCTTTGTACTGTCCCTATAGTTTTTGCCTTTTCCAAAATATCATACAGTATGTAAGCTTTTCAGACAGGTTTCTTCTACCTAGCAATATGCATTAAAGTTCCCCCATGTGCTTTCATCACTTAATAGCTCATTTCTTTTTAAAAGTGAAAGTGAAGTCGCTCAGTTGTGTCCGACTCTTTGCGACCCCATGGACTGTAGCCTACCAGGCTCCTCCGTCCATGAGATTCTCTAGGCAAGAATACTGGAGTGGGTTACCATTTCCTTCTCCAGGGGATCTTCCTGACCCAGGAATCGAACCCGGGTCTCCCACATTGGAGGCAGACGTTTTAACCTCTGAGCCACCAGGGAAGCCTGCTCCATAATATTCCATTTTATTGATGTTAACCAGTTTACCTATTCATCTACTAAGAAACATCTTGGTTGCTTCTACAGTTTTGGTAATTATGAATAAAGTTGAAATAAAAATTCATGTGCAAGTTTCTGTGTCAATGTCAGTTTTCAACTCATTTGTGTAAATGCTAGTAAGGAGCACAACTACAGGATCATCTTATAAGAGTACATTTCGTACTGAAAAAAACTGCCAGCTGTCTTCTAAGGTGGTTGAACCATTTGCATTCCTACCAACAGTGACACTGACAATTTTTATATGCATGTTTGTCATATACTTACCTCCTTTCGGGTTGTTCATATTCTCCTTGTTGAGTTTTACGAGTTCTCGGTGTTTTTTGGATACTAGTCCTTTACCACATATGTCTTTTGCAAAGATTTTCTAGCTGTCTTTGATTTGTCTTTTCATTATCTTAACAGTGTTTTATTGCAGGCAAAATATTTTCTTATTTTAATGAAGTCCAGCTTATCAATTCTTTCTTTCACAGATCATGCTTCTGCTACTGTATCAAATAGGTCATTCATTGCCAGACCTAAGGACACCTAGATTTTTCTCCTATGTTATCTTGTAGGAATTTCACACTCTTGCATTTTACATTTAAGTCTACAATCTGTTTTGAATGAAATCTTGTGGAAAATGTAAGGTCTGTGTCTAGATTCAGTTTCTAGTATGTGTAGAACCAGTTGTTCTAGCTCCACTTGTTGAGAAGACTGTCCTTTTTTCCACTGAATTGTCTTTGCCTCTTTGTCAGAGATCAGTCGATTCTATATGTCAGGGTGTATTTCTGTGTTTTCTGCCCTGTTTCACTGATATATGTGTCTATTCTCTCACCAGTACTGCCCTATCTTGATTCCTGTTGCTTTACACTGTGTCTCAAGGACAAGTATGGTCAGTTCTCTGACTTTGTGCTTTCCATTCAGCATGTATTGGGTATTCTGGTTCTTTTGCCTTTCCATACAAACTTGAGAATCAGGTTGTTGATATCCACAAATGACTTACTGGGATTTTGATTGGGATTGTAGGGAAGTGAATAATCAATTCAGGAAGAACTGACATCCGGACAATATAGAGTCTTCCTATCCATGTGTACGAAACATCTCTCCATTCATTTAGATCCTCTTTAATTTCTTTCATCAGAGTTTTGGACTTTTCCTCATACAGATTTTGTACATACTCCTGGTGGCTCAGACGGTAAAGAATCCGCCTGCAGCATGAAACATCTCGGTCTGATCCCTGGGTCGGAAGATCCCCTGGAAAAGAGAAAGGTTACCCACTCCAGTATTCTTGCCTGGAGAATTCCACGGACAGAGGAGTCTAGCAGGCTACAAGCCAAGGGGTCGCAAAGAAGTGGACATGACTGAATAACACTATTAATTTTAATACTTACGTATTTCATTTTGGGGGGTTCTAAGAACTGATAACTTCCAGATGTTCAAGCTGGATATAGAAAAGGCAGAGGAACCAGAGATCAAATTGCCAACATCCGTTGGATCATCAAAAAAGCAAGAGAGTTCCAGAAAAACATCTAGTTTCTGCTTTATTGATTATGCCAAAGCCTTTGACTGTGTAGATCACAACAAACTGTGGAAAACTCTTCAAAAAATGGGAATACCAGACCACCTGACCTGCCTCCTGGGAAACCTGTATGCAGGTCAAGACGCAACAGTTAGAACTGGACATGGAACAACAGATTGGTTCCAAATCAGGAAAGGAGTACGTCAAGGCTGTATATTGTCACTCTGTTTATTTAACTTATATGCAGAGTACATCATGCAAAATGCCAGGCTAGATGAAGCTCAAACTGGAATCAAGATTGCAGGGAGAAATATCAATAACCTCAGATATGCGGATGACACCACCCTTATGGCAGAAAGCGAAGAGGAACTAAAGCGCCTCTTGATGAAAGTGAAAAAGGAGAGTGAAAAAGTTGGCTTAAAGCTCAATATTCAGAAAACTAAGATCATGGCATCCGATCCCATCACTTCATGACAAATAGATGAGAAACAATGGAAACAGTGAAAGACTATATTCTTGGGTTCCAAAAGCACTGCAGATGGTGACTGGAGCCATGAAATTAAAAGACTCTTGCTTCTTGGAAGAACATCTATGACCAGCCTAAATAACACATTAAAAAGCAAAGACATTACTTTGCCCACAAAGGTCCATCTAGTCAAAGCTATGGTTTTTCCAGTAGTCATGTATGGATGTGAGAGTTGAACCATAAAGAAAGCTGAGCATAGAAGAATTGATGCTTTTGAACTGTGGTGTTGGAGAAGACTCTTGAGAGTCCCTTGGACTGCAAGGAGATCCAACCAGTCCATCCTAAAGGAAATCAGTCCTGAATATTCTTTGGAAGGACTGATGCTGAAGCTAAAACTCCAATACTTTGGCCACCTGATGCAAAGAACTGACTCATTCAAAAAGACCCTGATACTGGGAAAGATTGAGGGCAGGAGAAGGGGATGACAGAGGATGAGATGGTTGGATGGCATCACAGACTCAATGGACATGAGTTTGAGCAAGCTCTGGGAGTTGGTGATGGACAGGGAAACCTGGCATGCTGCAGTCCATGGGGCCACAAAGAGTTGGACATGACTGAGCGACTGAACTGAACTGAGTGTAAATAATATTGTACTTTTATTTCAAAATCTAATTGTTCATTACTAGGGTTCTGCTCTGATAAAATGTGACTTTCAGTAATTTCCTATCTGTCTCTCCAATGTTTGCCCTATGACCTCTGTTCTCTACTGGATCTAAGAGAACTAGCTATGGGCATGTTAATTTTCTCTGTTTCTTTTCTACTTTATTGATTTCTGCTCCACCTTTATTATTTCTTTGCTTTTTCTTATTTTTGGGCCTACTCTTATTCTAGAATTTTCAGATGAAATATTGGATCACTAATTTTAGAACTCTATTCTTTTATAATATAAGCATTTAAAGCAAAGTAAATTTCCTTCTAACCACAGCTTTATAAGCATTCTTCAAATTTTCATAGGTTATATTTTATTACTATGTAATTTGAAGTCTTTTCCAGTTTTCATTATGTTCCTCCTTTGACCCATTGATTTAGAATCATGTTTTATAATTTTCAAATACTTGGGATCTTCATGTATATCTCACTGTTTTAATATTTTGTGGTCTGAGTACATAAATCTATATTAGTTTAATCATTTAAAATACATTCAGATTTATTTTATAGTGCACCACATGGTTAATTTTGGTGATTGTGCCAGTTGAGTTTGAAAATAATATGCATTCTGCAGTTGTTAGGTTTAGAATTGTATAGATATCAATTATGCAAGATGAGTGATAAAAGAAAGAGAACTGTCAAGTTGAAATTCTATATACAAAAACAATATCATGTGAAAATGAAGGTAAAATAAATATACTTTTAGGTGGATAAAAACAGAAATTCATTGCCACCAGAACTACACTACAGGAAATGCTAATGGAAATTCATCAAGCTGAAGGGTAAAATGAAACCAAAAGCAAGACTGACTCTTTAGGAATGAATGAAGAACACTGTAAATTGCAATACAATATTTTTCTTTTAACTTACTTAAAATACACAGGATTATTTAAAACAAAAATATAATATTATCATGTGGGGTTTATAGCTTATATAGAAAATACATAAAACAACACCATTCATTTACTGAGCTTCAGCTGCAACAGAAAAAAAAAATCTAGACTTGGTTGTTTAAATGAACAATGCAAAATCCTCAAAGTTTCTTTAAATAATGCTAACTCATGAATTTTCACTGACTTCAGAAACATATTTTTTTAATAAAATAATATCTACACTGAGTACTAACCCAAACTGCTAATTTTACAAAACTCTGGGGTTGTATTGGAGTTTCAAGATCATCCGTTGTTTAGATGATAATTTTAAGGCCCAGCTTAGTTTCCTAGCTGAAACTAGGATCCAGGTTCCCAGACTTCTCATCAAGCAATTCTGTCTGTATCCCTTTGGTTTCTTTTAATCTTATCTGCCATCATGTCATGGTCCATGTTATTTTGGACTCCCACTTTTAAAGTTTTTTAAGCCTGCTTTCTTGGAGTTTTCCATACAGGAACTACTGCTGCTTCTCCTCACATAACCCTTCAGATGCCTAACCCTAAGAAGGGCCCTACAAACAGCACGGGTCTCAAAAATTCTGGTTGAGTAAATGAACCCTTGTAAGTGAATATAAGGCATGAAAGTTCAGAGGGATTTCAAGGAAGTATATGAAAGACAAAGGGGCACTTGCACTGCTTAAACAATAGACAGAAAAAACGTAAACTCTGAAGTGACTCAGCCACTGTTCCTTTCTAAGCCATCCGTGGCTGGACCTGCAGAAACACAGCCATCTACCCTCCCTGGGGTTAGTGTATGTTGAACTTGTTTTCCTTCCAGCTTCCCTACAACCCAGCCTTTGTTTACAGCTAATACATAAAACGTGTTTCTCTAGGCTGGTATTTAGACCAGAATGTAAACCCTAGCATTTTGCACAAGAAATAATGCAAATGATAATACAGCTGTTTGTGCCAGCTTCAAGTAACAGCAGTGTAATTCTCAACAAATCATCACTTAAGCAGAAAATGCCACTATTTTATTTTTAAATGATCACTTCAACCTTGATTCTTTTGAACATCATAATAAGCCTCTATGTAATATGAGACATGAGTCCTCCAGATAAATTTATCATTCTCAACCGTGTATTGACAGCAAGGAGGGAACTCAAAACATAGAACAAAAAGCTCGACCAATTTGCAAGCCATCCAAGTAGCAATCATGTTTAACTGTATGATTTGTATGGTGCCTAGAAGCTTTTCAGTACACTAAAGCTTATAAAAATTAAATAACGATTTATGTTAAAGAAAGTAACACTTTGAAAGGTTTACTAGTGATTCAAAGGTATTACTGATAGCCATAAATTACTTTTTTGTTTGCTGTTTTAGTCGCTAAGCTGTGTCTGATTCTTTTGCAACTCCACGGACTGTAGCCCACCAGGCTCTCCTGTCCATGGAATTTCCTAGGAAGAATACTGGAGTGGGTTGCCAGTATTCCTTCTCCTGGGGATCTTCCTGACCCAGGGGTCAAACTTGCATCTCCTGCACTAGCAGGGGGATTCTTTACCCCTGAGCCACCAGGGAAGTCCATAAATTAACTTAGTTCTCTAGTTTTCTTAATTTAAGGTAGTAATTATATAGTACTGGTAGAATTCTTAAGCTATGTAAAGATTCGTAACATCTCTTCTACCTCTCCCTTCCTTTTCATTCATAAGCATCTTTTCTCAAACTTCTCCCTTTCGTTCATGGATGGCTATAACAGCAACCTTGTTTGTTTCCTTGACTTAAGTTTCTTTGCCCACTTCAACCTGCACTGCCAATTATTTTTCCAAACACGTTTTTTTCCCTCACTAGTTACTTCCCTGCTTAAATTATCTTAGTTACTCTAGTTATCTGTTTTATATATCCCAGATTTCTTAGCCTCACATTCAAAAGTCCCATGACCTAACTTCCCTATTTAGCAACTACTGCCTAACCCCCCAACCCATGCTTGTCCCTTCCATCTTAGCGGAATACATTTATGTTCTCGTGTATTCCTCCTCTTGTCTCTGATCCTGATGCAACCCTGCATGTGCCCTCTTCTCCACTCACTCAAACACGACAGCCTACATCATGTCTCATTCCTAGTATTACTTGACATTAGATCTGTAAGCCTTGCTGTGTTTTCCTTTACAGTGTTTAATTTGTATCCAGCAATTTCAAAAGAAAGTTATTCTCTTAATCACATCCTCAATCTTCCTTAAAAATGATTGAGGATCAAGGGCCACACACTCCACCCTTTCTTCTTCCTCCCCACCCATAGAGTCATAAACTAAAGAGGCCCAGGTTTGGCTCTAAGCAAGGCCTAATCATTTCTCTGAGCTGTAGTTTCCTGATGTGTGAAACAGAGCCAGCACCCACTTCAAATGATTACTGGGAGCATCACATGAGAAATCTATAAAAAAGTATTTAAACTATCTGCTGCAGCATAAGCACACAATAATAGTAAGCATTATTAATTTTCATATTTAAATTAAGACTACTCCTTATTTTTTTGTTTTTCTTTGTTTTTTTGTTTGTTTGTTTTATTCTCTGCAACTTTTCAAGGCGTGGAGACAGTTTCCAAGAAGATGTGAGGGTGTCTGAGGCATGTATGGCTGTGAACAATGGGCCCAACTCACCCTCCTTTGCTCTCTACAGTTCTGTCAGTTTCTCTGAACCCTAAGACATGAGTTCATTTAGACCATGAGAATGAAAGGATATGACAGAGTTGGACATCTGTTGGAATAAGGTAAAACAGGCCTTTATCCTGCTTTAATCTGGGGCTAGATTAAACTGACTTCCCTGGTGGCTCAGCAGTAAAGAATCCCTCTGCAATGCAGGAGACACAGGTTTGATCCCTGGGTCAGGAAGATTCCCTGGAGAAGGAAATGGCTACTCACTCCAGTAATCTTGCCTGGGAAATCCCATGGGCAGAGGAACCTGGCAAGCTACAGTTCATGAGGTCACAAAAGAGTCGGATAAGGCTAAAAAACAATAAGAACCAAGTAGGTACTCTCAAAAAAGTCACTGGATGTAATATTTGAAATAATTAGGTCCTAGTAGTTCACACATGGTGAGTACTGTTGAGATCTTGCTAACAAAGATTTGAGGATGCTGACAGCCACGGGCAGATAAAGGAGCTGATACCTGCTGTAAGATCAGAGTGACATTCTCTTCCTTCCACTCTACTAAAAGCTGAATCACTGCTACAGGAAATCAACTGCTAAATCATTTCTATTCCGATGAAATTTTTCAGACTGAGCTAACTTCAGGGAAAATATTTCTTTCCCAGAGACCCTCTAAGGACATTTTGTTTTCTCTTTACTTTGCTGGTGGTCTGGATCTGTTGCTTGAGGTAAAGAAACAGGATTCCATAAAAGTCAATGCCTTTGTCTCTTCCTCCACTCCACTTTCCTGTCTTAAAAACTTATGGCTATCAACATCTCCTGGGTAGTTTGTGTACACTTGAAAATTGTTTACCAAGAGCAACTTTCCTACCAATTGTTTGAATGTGAGCAGGACACTATGTATGCTGATAACATTCCAAGGTGCTTGGGGGCCTAGAAAAAGGCCAGACTCCCCTGGCTTGTAGTCAGAACACTCCACAATTTTATTCCCGCCTATCTCGCCAGTCTAATTTCTCAGAACCTTCAAGAGCATACCTCAGGTTTCAGCCTAATTCATTCATTCATCCAAGACAGTTACTGAACACCAGCTTTGAGCCAGGCCCTGTCCTAGGTACTGAGGATTCAGGATGACAGGACACAGTGCCTGAGCCAGTGGGACTTAGAATATAGGGAAATAGATAGTAAAAAATTAATTACTCAAAAGTTAAATACAGTTATGCTTTCTGCTCCGTTTGTGCTCACTCAGTGTGTGCGACTCTTTGTGACCCCATGGACTGTAGCCCGCCAGGCTCCTCTGTCCGTAGAATTGTCCAGGCAAGAACACTGGAGTGGGCTGCCATTTCCTACTCCAGGGGATCTGCCCAACCCAGGGGTCGAACTCGTGTCTCTTGGATCGCCTGCACTGGCAACAGTTGTGCTAAACACAGCACAAATATACAGTGTGAAATGACAGGGAGGAACACGAGGGCACCTCACCAAGCCTCTGGGTATTACACTTTGTGAAAATTCCATACAGTCCGGACTCAGTGAGATTCAGGAGGTGTTAGTCAGGTAAAAGGAGAATGAACAAAAGGAATGTTCCAAGCTGAGGGATGGTATTTCCAAATGCCCTGTGGGGCTTCCCTGGTGGCTCAGACGGTAAAGAAACCACCTGCAATGCAGGGGACCTGGGTTCGATCCCTGGGTCGGGAAGATGCCCTGAAGGAGGGCATGGCAACCCACTCCAGTATTCTTGCCTGGAGAACCCCATGGACAGAGGCAGGCGACAGTCCCTGGGGGTCGCAAAGAGTCAGATGCGATTGAGCACAGCAGAGCAGGGGAAGGCGCCTGTGTAGTTGAGCAGAGTATCAGCACCTGAGTCTGGAGAATCAACCAGTCATGCAGGACCTGTGAAATCATTTAAATATCTGACCATTTTCCTTTTACATCATGAGATTTCCTGCTTTGGGTTTTTGTGTACCCTGTTCTCTCCTCCCTATGTATCTAAGTATGATCTATCCTAAAAAGCCAACGTCGCGTGCTCTGCCCTCCATTCTGGCATCCCTGTTTCTTGAAACTGGGAACACAAAGGTAGAAAGGGGCTTCTCTGATCCTCTGTGGCTTCTGTTGACATGCCTTGACTACATCGTTCCTACAGTAGCTCAGTTCCTGTGCCTCAG
The DNA here is from genome assembly GCF_019320065.1 of Cervus canadensis. Lineage (NCBI taxonomy): Eukaryota > Metazoa > Chordata > Mammalia > Artiodactyla > Cervidae > Cervus > Cervus canadensis. Next base: position 20,471,197 of record NC_057402.1, on the reverse strand, counting down.
AAATCCAGAAACTCACAGAAACCCAGCCGCCTATGTACATGTGCAGACATTCCCTACAGTGCTTAGCAATACCCTTAGGGTGCTTCCACCAAATGGTTTAGAGACCCTCTTTGCTCTGAACCCTCCAGTGTTGCCCACCTGGACCTGCCATCGCTGTGATACCTCTAAGGTGTGCTCTAGGATCAAGTTTTCTTCTAAATGACATCTTCATGTCTATTAATTCTCCTTCTGAAAGGTCATATTGCCTTCCCCACCAGCTGTCCCACTGCATCAGTTTATGACTCAGGTAACCGCTTTATGTGTGCTGCTGTGGGTAAGTGTTCTGCCATGGGATTCTGCAACTGTGGCTGTGATGTACCTCTCCCCTCCTTTAAAAATCTAAGTCGACATAGAGACTCTAAGTCTATCTTTTATGACCCTCCTTTTCAAGTTATTATTTTGTGAAAAATAGAGACACAAAGCCTATAAACAAGGTCTTAGAGGGTATTTTTTCCTTTTCCTTCCACTTGTCAAGAATAATGTTTGATAGAGCTCTTGTCAAGAGCTTATAACTTTCCAAAGATTTTCAAAGTCATTCTTAACCCAGTACATTGGTTTACCCCAAATCTGTGACTCCTGAGAGCCCATATTCTTCCCTGAATAATAACCAAGTGTTCAGAAGTTGTCTCAAAACATATTGGCCCTCATTGTGAAGAATGAGTCAGTCTATAGGGCAGACTTGGTCTGTGCCGAGAATGACAGTAGAGCCTAGTAAATCTCTATGTAGAAGACATAAAGTTCAGTCCACAAGCTCACATGAAAAAAAAATTATTGTATTTCCTCTAAATCAAATCAAATTAGGTCCAGAGCCCCCATCCCTCTCAGATATTACTGGTGCTCCCCGGCTAGACTGTTTCAGGCATATGGGGCTAGGGAGACCCTTCCATTCATGTGATAGGTTCATACTGGCTTACACTTCATTGCTGATACAAGCAATTTATTTTATTCCCAAAGTCATTCAACTGTTACCAAACATTATTCTAATTGTACATGCCACCCAATGCAGTTCCCTTGAATCAGATGGTTCTGCTTCTATGAGTATGTAATATTCAGAAATTTTTACCCTAGTCTCTGGGATCCTGTCTTTTAAGTGGATCACACCCACAAATATTCCTTCTGGGAGCCTAACATTCCCTAGAGGGACCCACACCAAGTACAGACCAGCAGCCCAGATTCTATTCTCCACCCTCCAAATGCTTGCTCTTATTACAAAGGAATTACTCACTTTTTCTTCTCACTGACCCAGACATTCGGCATCATCTCTTTGATGAGCTCATGCTTTAGGACAAAAAAGTCAGAAAGGCAGTGTCTAAGAGCCAGCCCTACAGAAAAGCCTTCACCAAGGGAGGCGTCACTGAAAGATCTGGTTATCCTAGGGAACTAAATGACAAATACTAACACATGGCAACGTTTTAATAAATTTTCTGTCACAGTCATGAGTAATCAATTTTTCCTTTTCATATCCATAACACATTGCATCTTATAACTTTTGGTCTTGTGTGCATGACTATGTGTGACTACATATACATATGTACCTTTATCCTGTATCGGTTAATAAGGTCTGTAAAAGAAGTAATGCAACTTCTTTTTTAAAAAAATCTTTATTGATTTGACCACGTTGGGTCTTGGTTGTGACATGAGGGACCCTCACCGTGTCACGTGGGATCTCTTTTGAGGTAAGCAGCCTCTAGTTGTGGCACACAGGCTCAGGAGTTGCAGTCGATGGGCTTCGCTGCTCCATGGCATGTGGGAACTTAGTTCCCTGATAAGGGCTTGAACCCACACCCCCTGCATTGCAAGGCGGTTTCCTAACCACTGGACCACCAAGAGTCCAACTTCTTCTTTCTTTAATGCCTTATAGTAACAAGCATGAAGTAGGCTCTGAATAACGATTTGAAAAATGAATAAAGCAATGACAATGCTATTTCAAATTTTAAATGTAAATTATGATTTCCAAATCAGAAAAAAATAAGATTAAAAATGCTGATACAAGCAGTTTATCTCATTCCCAAAGTCATACGACTGCTATCAAACATCACTCTAACTGTACATGTTCAAAAGGCTAAATACGGTTTAAAGTATTAGACTTGTGACTAAACTAAGGACTACGCCAGGAGTCATCATTACTGCAATCCCTGGGTTGGGAAGATTCCCTGGAGGAGGAAATGGCAACCCACTCCAGTATTCTTGCCTGGAGAACCCCATGGACAGAGAAGCCTGGTGGGCTACAATTCATGGGGTCACAAAGAGTCAGACACAAATGAGCGACTGACACATACATCATTGTTTAGGGTTAATAACTCACTCCTTAAGAAGACGGTCTTGTCTCAAGACTACTAAAAAATGAATTTACATTCTTAACTCCCAAACCTAAGCATTTTTAATTGCTGTCTCCGCTAACTATAAACATTCATGGTCTAGGTCTCCAAACCTAGACAAAGGTTATATACTACAAGTTTGTTCCCAAGGACAAGCATCAAATCTGCCACCAGAAGATAATTAGATGATAGTAACGTGTGGGGATATTACAGATGCATCTCACAGATCTTCACATTTGCAAATTGCATTGCTTATGGCTTTTCTTAATAATTTTTATATGCTCATTCTCCCCTACCGAGTCCAGCAAATACTTTGATTTAGAGGACTGGAATTGGTTTCACATGCAAATCAAGTGATGAGTAACATAAGGAAATACTTCACAGAAACATAAAATTCCTTAAGGCTTTGGAGATCAAATGTTCTTCCTTATTTTATTCTCTTAAACATTAATTATTACAGGGCCCTCACATGGAAATACACAGGGGAACAAGATGAACTGTGTTTGTCTTAGAAATACATTTGCTTCCATTAACGGACCACATTCTTTTTCTATTTAAACCCAATTTATCTTGTCACACTGTTAGATTAACGCATTTCCTAAATATTTAAGTGTCAAATAAAACCATCACCCTCATTAGCTTGAGGAAATTGGAAAGATCAAATTGATGAGAGGTGTCAAGAGTTCTAAGTTTTTAATTTTGATTGTGGCAAATAGCCCAGCCCCATGCTGGTCATTAACAGCAGAAGCTGAAAGGGAATGCACCTGTCCATACACACACACACAAACACACGTGTGTGTGTGTGTGAGAGAGAGAGAGAGAGAGAGAGAGAGAGAGAGAGACCAAGCAAGGGAGAGACTGTGGTGGTGTTTTGGATTTTCCCTCAGGCACTCTGGTATTCAGGCCCTCTGAATTCTTCTCAGCATTTTTTATTTGAGAAGAAATCATTTTGGGAAAGCACTAAAAACAGCAAATGTCATTGCAACTGTATAAACAACATTCTTAATCTTATAGCAATATCCTTTGGCCCTGGACACTTGCTCCCCAAGAAATAAACTAAGATTACATTCTCCTTTGAATCCACTAAAACTCAATTTTATATCATTTATTCAGTCAAGGACTAAATATGCAAATCCCTGAGGTATTCAACTTCCTACTCCAAAACCAATAACAACAACAAAAATTCCCTTGATTCAAGCAGGACCTATTAATAAACTACTCATACATAGTAATTATTGCTGACCACAAAATATCATGCTTAATAACATTCCAGTAACCAAAATATGTTACTGAGGCTCAGGAAGAAGCTAAATTCTAAGTAGTAATTCATGCAAGAAGGAGGTAAGATTGAATAGCAACAAAAAGACTTTGAAAAACAATATATGGGCTTATATTTTATAGAAAGACTGAGACAAAAGCATAAGGACATAAATAATGAATCATTTTGAATTTTACAACTTGAAATTTGGCCTTCAAATCCTATGCTGGAATTGCACTTCCCCATTCTTTGATGAGGACAAATTTCTTTTTAAGTGCAGTGAACATTCAGTAGCTCAGTGTATGGCATGATCATTAAATCAATGAGCCAGCCTATGATAATAAGCCATTCACAGCCCTCTCCCTTAGAGTACTCAGCCATCATTCTATTCTGCTTTGCTCTTCTGACCTCAGTATCAGTGCTTTATTTTACTACTACAAAGATGATATTTTGAGAGCAGATTCAACCTTTAGCTGCCTATTCTCCAACTCTGATTATGTCCTGTAATGTCAAAGAATGTTCTCAAAGAAGAAAGCCAAAGGAAGAAAAATTCTTGTTAAGTGTTCCACATTTTTCACTGACACTAGCTCCTTCATTTGCATAAATTGTTAGATAGCCAACACAATCAACAAATATTTATTATTCATCAGCTTTATTCAGAGTCCTGTGCTAGCTGGAGAGGATACAAAGATGAATAAATCACAATCTCACCCTCTAAAGCTTATATTCTAACTCAAGAATGGGAAATTTATGGCACATATGCCATTATCCCCTTACCATGGATTCTGATTGACACAGAGTTCAACTCTTTGTTAGAGAGGCATCAACCGCCTATGATATCTGTGTTACTCCAATTTGGTACTGTTCAATTTGAAGAACTGAACATCTCTGCACTGAAGATTTAACACTTTGCCAGCTCTATGCATGTGCAGCCTATGAGCACCTTAAGATAGAATGGAAAATCAGTTCATCATATGTGCCAACTGTAGTAGGTAGGTATCAGAAGCCTAGGAAGCCACACCAAGTTCATCAGGAAAGTTTCTCATAATTGATGACTGATGCCTGCTCTGGATACAATACTTTTGTTGCCTATCTGTATTGCCTCAAGCTGCCAAATGTCAATTACACCTATATATTCTCAATAGCCAAAGTTCCAGTATCAAGTATTAGACATGTATGTTCAAGACTCAGCTGTATTAATGATCTCTGCATGATCCTAGCACACTGGAGACCAGATAACTGTCCATAATTCTGGGGTCACTTAGAAGACTCTCAGATTTCCCTGGTGGTTAAGACAACAAAGAATCTGACTGCAACGTGGGAGATCCAGGTTCAATTCCTGGGTTGAGAAGATCCCCTGGAGAAGGAAATAGCAACCCACTCCAGTATTCTTGCCTGAGAAACCTCAAGGACAAAGGAGCCTGGTGGGCTACAGTCCACAGGGTTGTGAAGAGTCAGACACAACTGAGTGACTAATGCTATGAAGGGACTATGGAAGACTATAGAATCGTTAATGCAGAGTATTTCTTAGGCCTTGGCTGACACACGCTCTCCACCTCCAACATCTTCTCCAACCTTATTCCTCACTAGAGCTTTTCCACCTAACATCACTTAAAGCAGATGCTTCTTTCTAGGGTTATGATCAATGTAAGGTAAAGATATACCAGGAAAGGACTGACTGAATAGCTAACACTGGTCTTAACAATCCCAAATTTTCTCCCATTTGTCTGTTACTTAATATTTTACTCTCTATGTGGAAAATAAAAAGTTCAATATAATTTGCCCCTTCACCGAGTCACTGTTCAATGTCCATGCTGCTACATTGTGTGGATCAATTTAGAGTCTCCATTGTGAAGATAGTCCAGCCAAATCTTTAAAAGTTATTTATATGAAAGTACCTAACACTGTATAGACCAGACCTATAACTCAAAATTTGTCATTTCTAGATTCTAAGCTTCACTTGGCCCTAACTAGAACTATTATGAATGGTTTCTGTCTTTAGAAATTAAGTTTTTTAAGAAGTATACGCAATAGACCATCACCTGCATTTTTCTGAGAATGAACTCAGAGTTTTTCATCCAGCTTCAAGATTGACATCTTCTACTTTCTCTTAGAAAACAGATTACTTAATACTATCTGGTTTGCTATACCAAACTGTTGCAATAGTATTCAACTCTAAGGAATTAAATAAACTCAGAAGTCATAAATGTGAAGAATGTGTTTATACTTTCTATTTCCATCAATGCAATGAAGACCTGACACATATCTTTGTAATTTGGGGTGTAAGAAGATATGTGTGTCTAGAATAAATCACTCTAGGTGGGTTTGACTCATCAAAATGCTGTCAGAAAGAAATAGATAGTATATTACTGAATTGCTAAATATAAGAGATGTTGAGTAGATATTAAATATGCTTTCAACAAAATGATTTACATCATTTGGATTGCTGATGCTTGGGGGGAAAAATCTTTGTATTCCCATGGTTCTCAATCCTTCTAATAAACTATAATAATTGATCCATGTTGCTATAAGTTAAAACATAAGAGTAATTTATGGCACTGAGAGAAAGATCTAACCAAAAAACATAACACTGAATTAATTCCTAAATTTTGTAGTTGATTCTTTACAGAGTCACTTATGAAGACTGATTCCTGTTCCTTTTGGATGTCTTCAGGAGAAATGTTTTCAACACAGCATTTCCTATGTTGTTAGCATTTCGTCAGCCCTAAATTACGGCACGTGTAAGTCAATAAACTCAGGGTAAGAATTAAGTTGTCATCATTAACTTGCCAAGCCGGGTCCGACTCTGCGACTCCATGGACAACAGTACACCAGGCCTCCCTGTCCTTCACTACCTCCCAGTGTTTGCTCAAACTCAAGTCCACTGAATCAGTGATGCCATCCAACCATCTCATCCTCTGTCGCCTCCTTCTCCTCCTGCCGTCAATCTTTCCCACCATTAGGGTCTTTTCTAGTGAGTCGGCTCTTCACACCAGGTGGCCAAAATATTGGAGCTTCAGCTTCAGCATCAGTCCTTCCAACAAATATTCAGGGTTGATTTCCTTTAGGATCGAATCATTTGATCTCCTGCCAGTCTAAGGGACTCTGAAAAGTCTTCTCCAGCACCAGTCAGAAAGCATCAATTCTTTGGCACCCAGCCTCCTTATGGTCCAAGTCTCACATCCATACACGTCTACTGGAAAAACCATAGCTTTGACTACACAGACCTTTGTTGATAAAGTAATGTCTCTGCTTTTTAATATGCTGTCTAGGTTGGTCATAGCTTTTCTTCCAAGTAGCATGCACCTTTTAATTGCATGGCTATAGTCACAGTCCGCAGTGATTTTGGAGCCTGAGAAAATAAAATATGTCACTGTTTCCACTTTTTTCCTATTTATTTGCCATGAAGTGATGGGACTGGATGCCTTGATCTTGCATGGCTTCTCAATAGCTCAGTGGGTAAAGAATCTGTCTACTACTGCAGGAGACACAGGAGATGCAGGTTCGATCTCTGGGTGGGGAAGATTTCCTGGAGGGTGAAATGGCAACCCACTTTAGTATTCTTGCCTGAAAAATCCCATGGACAGAGGAGCCTGATAGGCCATAGTTCAAAGGGTCACAAAGAATTGGACATGACTGAGCTTAGTTATTTTTTAACTGTGAATTTCAAGCCAGCTTTTTTACTCTCCTCTTTCCATCTCAAGAGGCTCTTTAGTTCCTCTTCACTTCCTGCCATTAGGGTGGTATCATCTGCATATCTGAGATTGTTAATGTTTCTCCCAGCAATTTTATTCCAGTTTGTGAGCCATCCATCCTGGCATTTCACTAGATGCACTCTGCATAGAAGTTAAATAAGCAGGGTGACAATATACTGCCTTGATGTACTCCTTTCTCAATTTTGAAACAGTCCATTTTTCCAGGTTGCTTCTTTATCTGCATACAGGTTTCTGAGGGGGCAGGTAAGGTGGTCCCCTTCTCTTTAAGAATTTGTCCACAGTCAAAGACTTTCATGTAGATCAATGGAGCAGAAGTAGATACTTTTCTGGAATTCTCCTGTTTTTACTATGATCCAACAGATGTTGGCAATTTGATCTCTGATTGATCTGCCTTTTCTGAATCCAGCTTGTACATCTGGAAGTTCTTGATTCATGTTCTGTTGAAGCCTAGCTTGAAGGATTCTGAGCATTACCTTGCTAGCAAGTGAAATGAGTGCAACTGTACTCAGTAGTTTGAACATTCTTTGGCATTGCCTTTCTTTGGGATTGGAATGAAAACTGACCTTTTCCAGTCCTGTGGCCACTGCTGAGTTTTCCAAATTTGCTGGCATATTGGGTGCAACATTTTAATAGCATCATCTTTTAGGATTTTAAATAGCTCAGCTGGAATTCAATCTCCTACATAGCTTTGTTCATAGTAATGATTCCTAAGTACTACTTGACTTCACATTCCAGAATGTCTGGCTCTAGGTGAGTGACCACACCATGTGGTTATCCAGGTCATTAAGAATTTTTCTGGATAGTTCTTCTGTGTATTTTTGCCACCTCTTCTTAATATCTTCTGCTCTGTTACGTCCATACCATTTCTGTCCTTTATTGTGCCCATCTTTGCGTGAAATGTTCCCTTGGTATCTCCAATCTTCTTGAAGAGATCTCTAGTCTTTTCTATTCTATTTTTTTCCTTTATTTTTTTGCATTGTTCATTTTAGAAGGCTTTCTTATCTATCCTTGCTATTACTCTTTGAAACTCTGCATTCGGTTGGGTATATCTTTCCCTTTCTCCTTTGCCTTTCACTTCTCTACTTTTTTCAGCTGTTTATAAGGCCTCCTCAGACAACCACTTGCCTTCTTGCATTTCTTTTTTCTTGGGGATGGTTTTGGTCACCACCTCCTGTACAATGTTATGAACTTCCGTCCCTAGTTTTTCAGGCATTCTGTCTACCAGATCTAATCCCCAAGTTACTAGAGGAAATTGTGGCTAGCACTTTTGATACCGCAAGTGTAATATGCTAACACACCATAAGAGCTGTATGTCTTTACTGCTTGGTCATCAAGCGTAGCAATTACCGTTATTCAAAGAGCCAGCATACTCATGGTCTAGTCCTTGTATCTTATTCTAACGCAGATATAGTTCACCTACAAGATTTTTTTTAAAGAACTTGAGGTCTTCTCCAATTGTGTTCTTCTTCTCAGATCTCCCCCTGAAAAGTCTTTTATACCTTCTGACTCTGATTCGCCAGTTAATGCTAAACTGCAGTGCTGGACTTACCACTTTCTGTAGAAACAAGTCTTGCAACCCTAGCATGAGGCATATCATTTCTCTAAGAGTTCTGTAGCAACTTGACACTTTTAGCATACCTTTGGAGCCAAGAACCCATAAATGCTGGAAAATACTCATCTATATGTATTATTCTTCATCAAAGATGACACAACTGGGAACATTTTCAGTAGAACGGAGGGGAAAAGATCAAGCAAAGTAGCGTGCACCATGCTGTTTCTTCTTAATTATTAATCTTGTAAACGCCAAATGTTGTCTTAAGAGGGCAATTTAGAAAGCTGGGATATGGAGCAACAGATGACCTGTGTAGAGTATATGTTTAATAAATATTTGCTGGTTACATGAAGAGATAATATAAGAGAGAGAGAAACAAGGGATGTTTGGCTCCTGCTGCTGCTACTGCTGCTAAGCCGCTTCTGTTGTGTCTGACTCTGTGTGACCCCATAGACGGAAGCCCACCAGGCTCCCCCGTCCCTGGGATTCTCCAGGCAAGAACACTGGAGTGGGTTGCCATTTCCTTCTCCAATGCATGAAAGTGAAAAGTGAAAGTGAAGTTGCTTAGTCGTGTCCGACTCCTCATAACCCCATGGACTGCAGTCTACCAGGCTCCTCTGTACATGGGATTTTCCAGGCAAGAGTGCTGGAGTGGGTTGCCATTGCCTTCTCCTGTTTGACTCCTAGGGCTGCCTTAAAAAATGTATTACAAATTGGTAGCTTAAAACAATAGAAACTTACTCTCTTGTGGTTCTTCCTTGGGGTCCCTTGACTTGCAGCTTCATCCCTCTAATCTCTTCCTCTACAGTGTTCTCCCTGTGAGTCTCTGTCTTCAGATTAGTTATCCTCCCCTTTTAATTAGGATACCAATCATATTGGCCCAGGGCCCATCCTAATGACCTAATCACAACTTGATTACATTTGCAAAGATCTTCTATCCAAGGTCACATTTATACCTTGGAAGTTAGGACTCCAACATATTGGGGGGGGGGGATACATAATTCTCTACTCATAAGACAAGAGTAGAGAAAAATCAACATAGAAAAGAAATACTGCTTAGAACACTTCAGCAAATAATTCTGAACACCGGTATATTAACTACAGTAATGTTTTCTAAGGCTAAAGACGGATTAGGTCTCTTAAGTGTTTCCATTCTTGCCTTTCATTCACTTTCCACTTTTTATTTAATTTTTCCCACTTCTACTGGAAATGTCTTCTAATCATCACAACCAATGATCATTAGTTTCCACCTCTTCATATTTTTTTCAGCTTATACATTTTCTGACCACCCATAAAAGAGTGCTTTTTTTTTCTGTTCCTTATAGCTAAAGAGTATCAAATTTTAGGTATAAAATGAAGGATCACACCTATATTTTTACTCCTATTAAAAATTATTATACAATCCATAATGAGATATTTTCTATTAATCTTAATGCTGGTACTAATATTAAGTACAGATTCTACATAAAAATCAGTTCAGTTCAGTTCAGGCACTCAGTTGTGTCTGACTCTTTGAGACCCTATGGACTGCAGCACACCAGGCCTCCCTGTCTATCACCAACTCCCAGAGTTGATTCAAACTCATGTCCATTGAGTCGGTGATGCCATCCAACCACCTCATCCTCTGTCAATTACCTGGGTGTTATCCTTTACCTTGTCCTTTCTCCTGAATTTGGTGCGCAATTTTGCAACTACTTGGAAATTCCAAAATGATTTCTAGAGCAAAATTAATTGAGATGCTAGCATGCTCAAAATTGGAGCTGCAATCTGTACTTTAAACTCACTTCTCATTTCCTGGGTAATATAATTCCACTAGTGGCAATCATTCTCTTCTAAATAAAGTGAACCAGAAAGTTCAAATCCATTTTAGACTTCTTTGTCCTCAATATTCAATTTGTCCCCCAATCACGTCCATCAATCTCTAAGTCTTTTTTCTTTTACCTTGTTCATCTGCTTTCTTACAGTCTGTGTAGATTTTTATTCTCCTACATTGCCATAGGCTTGCTTTTTGGTGACATAAATTATACTGGAATCACCTCTAGGTTACAGACCAGGTCTTGCACATAAGAGTATTATATTAACTGAGAAGCACATCTTTAGAAGAAAAGAGAAATTTAAGATGCTATCAGATATAAGTGATACTGAAAGATTTTTAATAACAGAGTCTTGTTTAGACACTCTACATAGAATGATGTCATGCCATTCAGCACCCTCCTTTCACTTTTCTCACCCTAACTACCTTTTGAATATTCTGCTCAGTTCAGTTCAGTCGCTCAGTCGTGTCCAACTCTTTGCGACCCCATGAACCATAGCACGCCAGGCCTCCCTGCCCATCACCAACTTCCAGAGTACACCCAAACCCATGTCCATTGTGTCGGTGATGCCATCCAACCATCTCATCCTCTGTTGTCCCCTTCTCCTCCTGCCCTCAATCTTTCTGCTCAGAAAGTCTTATCTATGCTTTCCCTAAGGTACCTTATGATCACAGAAGTCTCAGTTTTAAAATCTTAAATGGTCAAATAGCCCTATTATTTTATTCTGGCCATTAAGTAATGAAAGCAGCTGCTGAAATCCACTGTTTAGCTGACCAGTTATTGCTCTAGTAACCAGAAAACTATGATCTTCAAAACTATAAGTTAGCTCAGTGGACTTGAGAAAATTATCACAAATAATATCAAAAATATCTGAGTTTTTGACATGTTTTGAAAATGACCTGCGGCCAGGCTCAATCTTAAAGTGTCACAGAGGCAGCCAAAAACGGGCAATTTGCAGTAGAAGATTTTTATATATTTTAAAAATTCATTTTTACTTCATGTCTGTATCTTTTCAGGAGTTCCTGATATGTGTCTCTAGATATTTCCCTATATTCTACACTTTAAATATTAATTGAGAACTCTTGACATGTTTCAGAGATTCTATGCCTCTAAGGTCTCTTTTACAACCTCTTACTTCCTAAGCAATCTAGTTGAAAAGGAAAGTTAGATGGAGTATTTTGGCATCAATGTGATAACAAACAAGTGCCCAAGTCAGACAAATGACAGAATAAAATGTTTTTGTGAAGCATGCTGCCCATACAGCCTATGCTGGCTTGCTTTAAATGTCACCAATTGTTCCTCTACATAAGAAAATCAGTAATCCATTATTTGGCTCAACCCAGTAATTACACTTGAATAGCAATTTAGAGCTTTGAAAGAACTTTTGCATGTTTATTTTATTGCACTGTCAAAACTATTCTATCAGTCAGAGTTAAATCAAGATATGAGAACCACTACTATAGGTATTACAATAGGGGGTTTTATATAGGAATGAAGGTTTACACAGATGTGGTAGGAGCTGGGCAAATGAAGGTATGGAAGGAGATATAAGAGGATATAGAAAATCACCACTAACCATGTCATCTGGAAGTCAACTCAGGAAGGGAATTTAGCAACCATGCAGATTCTATGAATTCTACCTCTTCTATGGAAACTTCTACCCTGGGGAAATTTCTGCCTCTCTGAAAATCACCCACTGGGACCAAGTGCCTGGTGGGGGACTGAGGACCACTGCTGATTATCAAGACCAGCTGTCTGGAAAGTAAGCTGAATGCAAAGCAGGAAGCGGACAATGACATGCTGGTACCCACTGAACACCTCTGTGTCTGCTCATCATTGTGTCTGTCTACCACAGTCTTCCATGTTATCCCTGTTCTGCTTCCACCTTCCAAATCTTATGCGAGTTCCTTTTTTGATTCACAGTAACCCTGCATGGAGAAGAGGTGACTCAGGTAAATGTAGTTCTCCACCTTGGACAGAGGCAGCAAGCCAAGTTGGTGCTATTTTGTTAAGATGTTGGAGTCTGATTTTCCTATTCCATAGATGAGGAAATTGAGACATGGTTCACATAACACTACTTGGCTAGTAAACAACATATTCAGGCAAGATTTAAATAGACACTTCATGAAAGAAGAAATCCAAGTGGATAATAAGCATATTTTATATCCATAAACTTTAAGAATCAGATGTCAATGAACATTCAAGTAGAGAAATGTAAAATTCTGACAATACCAAGTGTTGCTGAGGAATGTTGTTGTTTTTCAGTGGCTAAGCTGTGTCCAGCTCTTTGTGACCATATGGCCTGCGGGGCACTAGGCTTCCCTGTCCTTCACAATGTCCTGGAGTTTGCTCAAACTCATGTCCATTGAGTCAGTGATGCTATCTAACTATGCCATCCTCTGTCACCCCCTTTTCTTCCTGCCCTCAATCTTCCTGCTGAGGAACAGGCACAACTATATTGAAAAACAGTCTGGTATTATCTAGAAAACCCAAAGATACTCTATCCTATGTCTCATCCTATCCTTCGTATAGTATACCCTAGATAAACATGTGCACATATATACAAAGAAAGTTCACAGGAGGATTATTTGTATTAACCTAAAATTGGAAACAATCCAAATGTCCATCTATAAAAGAATAAATAAATGTTGTCATATTCATATAATAGAATACTGCACAGCAAGGACAATGCATGGATTAGAATTACACACAAAAATCACAGATTAAACATAGAAAGAAGGCAATAATTACTGCAGAATAAGATTATTTACCTGCTGTCCTTGGGCTATTTTAGAGCTCAGATGTTTTGCCCTCAGACTATGTTCAGTAATAAAACACACATAATACTCGTTTGTACAATTCAACATCTCATTAAAAAAACTAGGACAAAGAGATCCTTGAATCATTGCATTTTTATGATGCACAAAATTATCACTAACCTCACAAATCTGCATATTGATTTTCATCTCACGTGCCTCAGCTATTTGCAAAGTAGGAAATATCCATTTTAGTCCTTATGCACCCAGTGAAATGCATTATAAACCAAATTAGAAAATATTGCATTCCTTTTAAAGTCCTAGTCTCAGATCCCAAATGACTGTAAGGTAGGTATTACTTAAACCAGAGTACAGAGATTCTTTCCAGGCATATAGAGCATATCCATTCAAACAGACTCTGGTTTTGGTGTACCACCTAGATCCCCTAACTGGATCAGAGTACCCATCCCCCAGCTGCTGGTACCATTTTCAGCACGCCTGTCCTCAGCTGATGAGAGTCATTTTGCCTTAAGATGCTTGAGAGATTATGCTTTACCCCCTACCTGATATAAGGGTGTTAGAAAAAAAAAAAGCCCTTGTCTTTTGGAAGGATACCTTCTATAGCAACATTCACACTCCCCATGGGAATGTGAATTTGGCTCCCCATGGGAAGAGGCCAAAGCTAAGCTAAAGATGTTTCTCCTGAAACACCTTTGCTTGGCTTATTGTGCTCTATGATGTTTCCCTCATTCCCTTACAAATTTCTCCAGAAAACAGTTTCTCCCTCTGTAAATAACTTCCACAAGAATCTCATTCTTCTAGAAACCTTCCCAAGACAGTTGATACCAGTAGATCTACTGGGGGTGAAGAATATAAAGTTATTTAAGGGAGAATTTTTTCACTAGCAGACTTGCTCACTGTTTCTCAATTCAGTACCATGGGAAGAGATTCTTGAGTTGGCTTAAATACACTGATGGGATGGCTTTTCACATCAAATGTATGCCCAAATTTCTGTGACAGACTGTGAAGGTAGAAATCAACAAAACTGTTATATAAAATCATAAAATTCACCAGCTGACTACATGTCTAGGAACAGCCGAGAGCATTCCCCCTGCCAAGGCAATAAGGAAGAATCAGGTGAGGGGTCACCAGCATCACTGAAAAATTCAGAAGTTCAGGTGTGGTTCTCTGGCATTCAGTACTAATAGAGAAACTACTGCAGAACTGGGCTCCTCAGCAACAGTACAGAACCCCAAGTAGGAAAAGCCAAAAGATTTCATTTAATCATCATAGACAACGAGGAAATAACTATCCAAAATGGGGAGCAAGTTGGAATGGCAGCCAGAGAAGCCTGACTCAAAGTGATCTATGGATATGGCATACACACATTTCGTATGTATCCCTAAAGGCAAGATAGTTAAAGAGCCAACAAGAATACTGTATAATATAATCAACAGTGATAGAGAAAGGTCGAGGAGAATGCTGAGATCAGGCCTCCAAGAAAAGTCACAATCTCTTGCCTCATTTCCAGAACTGAGCGAGCTCTCTGGCCCAGAACTCACGCACTGAGAGAGCGCTGGTTCCCCTTGAGGAAGGGCCTTGCAATATCATGGCCAAAATACAATGCAGTGATTCCCCCACACTTTCTGCCAAATGGACCCGTGACCATTTACTTGGCTGACCATACACTAGAGAAAGGGGATATCCAGCTATTTCACATTATCTGAATAATTCCATATCATGTAAAGAAATTAAATTTATTGATTAAAATTTTTCATTCTCCAGTGGCTTTACTGGCAAATTCTGCCAAACAGTTAAGGAAGAAATAATATCAATTTCACACAAACTTATAGAAAATTCGGGAGAAAGGAATACTTCCCAAATATTAAAACCAGACACTAATATGTGAGGACACAAAGCTCCACTGTGGCTGCCCTATAAGAGTAAGGGTTGTGGAAATTGAGCAATAAATGGATTTCTGGCCAAACGTCATCCTACACTGAGTCCACTGAGTCCGCAGACATACCCAGTGATGTTATCTCAGTTTTCAAGTGTATAATCAGACCAGCCATCTCAAACACAGACATTACCCTAATGCAGGTGTTTTTGTTGTCATTCAGTCACTAAGTCATGTCCCCACGGACTGCAGCATGCCAGGCTTCCCTGAACTTCACTATCTCCTGGAGTTTGTTCAAATTCATGTCCATCGATTCAGTGGTGCTATCCAACCATCTCATCCTCGGTCGCCCCCTTCTTCTCCTACCCTCAATATTCCCAGCATCAAGGTCTTTTCCATGAGTCAGCTCTTTGCATCAGGTAGCCAAAGTATTGGAGCTTCAGCTTCAGCATCAGTCTTTCCAATGAATATTCAGGGTTAATTTCCTTTAGGATTGACTGATTAGATCTCCTTGTAATCATTAGGCACTTTCGAGCCTAATGAATAAAATCACTATACTAGTGAAGGTAATGGAGAAGGAAATAGCAACCCACTCCAGTACTCTTCCTTGGAAAATCCCAGGGACTGAGGAGACTGGCAGGCTATAGTTCATGGGGTCACAAAAGAATCAGACATGGCTGAGTAACTAAACAACAAAGTGAAGGTAAAGCAGAAACCCCTGAAATTGACGCTCTGTATTCTCGTTAGATAGTATATAAAAATACATTTCTTCTTAGGTAGAATAGCAGACATGAGCATCATCCTCTAAGACTTAAAGGATTCAGGCGTGATGGTCCCATTATGTTCCCATTCAATGCACTGTTCTGTTCCCTGCACATACCAGTCTGGATCATAGTGTATGACAGTTAAGTAGGAGTCTCAACTGCAGTAATGCACCAGATGTGATATCATTACCAGAACAGATTTTTAACATAGTCTCTGGTACATCCCAACTGTGTTCACAGACATGTTCTTTTTCATTCTCATCAGGTAGCAGAATCAAAAACAGTTTTATGGACACTGGATGAATAACACTATGCAGCCATGATTTCATTCCAAGGTTCTGTCTACTCTCCTGCTTTTGGTCCCAGTAGTCTCTTCCCTATCATGAACCAAAAAGGGAAAAAAACCACCACAGCCTGTCTTATCTTTTTCTTTCCTTCTTTGCCACCATTTTCAGTGTAAGGGGTTGGCATATACAAGAAAGTAATGTGAGTGACAAAGGATATGATAGGGTTTCTTGGTTGCTCATGTTTCTTAGAAAACTTTTACCTACTTTCTGCATTGGAAGAAAGTCCTGGTATAAACAAAAAGCATGGCCACTTGAAGCTGTCAGCACCTCCCCCTATAGGTGCAGGGGGAGGTGTACTGTGTTTACCATGTACTCACTTTGAGTCTCCCTAAACTTCTATGCATCTTGGGTCCTCCAAAACTCTGTGCTCATGGGATATCACAGACTATGTGCAGATGGAGTGATGGGGAAGAGTCGATACACATACTGCATGTATTTCTTCTTATATCATTGTTCCATCAGACTTCACTTACAAAACATAAGTTCAAAGATAAAATTCCAAGACGATGACAAGCGTGCATACTTAGTCACTCAGTCATGTCCTACTCTCTGTGATCCCATGGACTACAGCTCACCAGGCTCTTTCTGTCCATGGGATTCTTCAGGAAAAAACACTGGAGTGGGTTGCCATTCTCTTCTCCAGGGGATCTTCCCAACTCAGGGATCGAACCTGGGTTTCCTGCATTGCAGGCAGATTCTTTACCGTCTGAGCCAGGGAAGCCCCCCAGGGAAGATGGTCCCAGCAGAGCAATATACCAAGCACAGGGCCTTCTGAGCTCTGGGGACTCACAAAAAGGTACAGCTCACACTCCACTGAAGCCAGGTCTGCCAAAACGATGTTTCATGGAAATTTTTGTGAATAAATGCACAAATGAATCTCACTGAAAAAGAAAAAAAAGGAAAGAAATTTAAATTAATAGAATAATGAGTTTTTTAAATCTATCAAGTTATCAAACTCATTTTTTCAGAGATAATACCAGTAAGGGTAAAGGTACAGAGAAGTGGGAATTACTAAACCACACCAGCAGATTACTTCTACATTTCTGCTGTAAAAAACTCTTATTAGCAGGGTTTAAATTCTTTAATATAGCAATTCTGCTTATGGAAATCTAACTTAAGGAAATATTTCAAAATTTCAAACAAAGTAATCTTTGTTCATGTTCACTGCAGCATAAATTTTTAAAATGAAGAATTGAAAATAACCTTAATGTTTAAGTGAATCAAGTCACTCAGTCATGTCCGACTCTTTGGGATCCCATGGCCTAGACAGTCCATGAAATTCTTTAGGCCAGACTACTAGAGTGGGTAGCCTTTCCCTTCTCCAGGGGATCTTCCCAATCTAGGGATCGAACCCAGGTCTCCTGCTTGTGGGAGGATTCTTTACCAGCTGAGCCACAAGGGAATCCCTAATGTCTAAGACTGGCAGCCTAATTAGAAAAAGTTTAATATCTATATGATAAAACATTAGGACATCATACAAAGCATATACATGAGAAACATTTCTTATCATATAAAATGCCTCATAATATTAAAGAGTGGAAAATTATGTACACATTATAATTCTGTTCTAATAATGACATCTTTTAATAAATATATACATATTAAAGACTGGAAGGAATTCAGAAAAACACAAATAGTGTTGAACTTGGTAGTGGGATTACAGGTGACTTAGTGTCTTTATATGTTTCCTACTTGTTCCTTCTACTATTTTTAACTTCTTTTGAAATTAAAAATGCATACATATATATGTGTATGTATATATTAAACATCAATCATAGGAAAGGCTTTAAACTAACTCTAAGGCTTCAAACTAATTCTAATTTCTTAATGTTAAATTAGAATGTATTCACTTGTGTCTGGTACATTTTTCTAGGTATTTTTCAAAATGTAGTTATTTTTAATTGGGTAATAATTGCTTTACATGCTGTGTTGGTTTCTGCCATACATAAACATAAATCAGCCATAGGTGTACACATGCCCCCACCCCTGCAACCTAGTCCTTGAAGCTCTCTCCCATCTCCCACTCCGGTACATTTTTAATAACTTGTATTTCTCTTTATCCCTTCAATTGCTTTGTGAAATCAATGGTATTTAGCTCATGCTATTAAGCCTAAGAAAGGGAGATAAAATAGTGGAAAAGTAGTAATAGCTATATTGACAAAAAAGGAAAAGAGCCAGGCACTCAGCTTGTATCGTTGCTATTTTTACTTATGTACAGAACTGATATTTCAATTGATCCTTGAGCCTAATACTTCTTATCCTGTCTCTCTATGAGATGAACTCTGGTACAACTGATATAATGAGGTACTTGAAACACTGTAGAAATGGCCTCAAGGATGCAATTGATGCTCTGGTATACAATTATTGCCACTGTAATTATCATTATGTTTTCAATATGCTTTTAAATAGTATTTATTCTTTTACATATCCTAGTTGTGCTTCTGTTCATGGTTAGAAAAAGAAATACAGATGCATCACTATTATAAACTGATCAATACTTGAATATTCATGACAAAGAAACACACACACACACTTCCATTAACACAAATCCAAATGGTCATTTCTAACCATATATTTAACTAACAGGAAAAGTAATGAATCTAATCTCTTAATTTATTCAAGTCATTATGAACAACTGCCCACGGAAAACCAGTTTGCGAATTATTTTGTAAAGAGCTTTAAGGCATGTTTGAACTTTTTAATGAACAGAGAATGCATCATCTTCTCTTCTCTAAATAGATAAACACTTCAAAGGAAAACACTTGGACTGGAAATATTTAGGTCAGGATGACCTGCCTGCCCTTTGCTGGACTGATTCAATTAGAAGCAAGTTTCTATCCTCAGTGAAGAGCATCTCCAACAGAAAGATTAGGGAGTTTGCATCAACCCAAGGGCCTCAAGGCTGGAGGTAAACCTGCGGGTCACTGAGTCCCTCAGTTCTCAAGGGGTCTTTTTATTTTGTGATTCTCTGTGAAATAAGTAAAAAGAAAAGAGACAAAATAATGTGTGTTTCATAAAGTTAACTGTATTCAACTGAAAGTAACGCCCTTAAATCTCAGGAAATAGCCTTTGAACTATTTTGGTATTAAAATATTTCTCAAGAAAATTAAGTGGTCTTTTTGGCTTTTTAAAATTCTTACTGAGAAAAGAGATGAATGGGGGTTAGTTTTATTAGAAAATTCTCTGTTCCATGAAAACTTAAAAAGATCTTGTTTCTGCCCAAACCTGAGGCAATTGGTGAGCAAAGACCTGTGGGCTGTAGTAGGCAGGAAGCTTGGGAGGCAACTGGAATAGGATTTGAAATCTGTGTGACTTAAAATGACTCAACCTAGTTAAGCAATTCATTTCTTTGCCTGTACCAGCTGAAATAATGTTACCTTTGTCTCAAGTTGTGAAAATTATAAAATGAGTGGCTGGCTGACTCTTCAATAACTCAATGCAAATGTCACCTTTTCAAAAAGGCCTTGCATGTTTTGCTCTATCAAATGGGCACCCTCTCTTCACCCAGCCATTCTCAATCCTACATCAGGGTACTTATCATTCTCTGGATTCATTTTATTTTCCCATAAGACCCATGACAGAAGGGACCTTTCCTGTCCTATTCCCACAGCATCCCCAGCAATTAAAATATATGGCCAGAATACGATATTTGTTGTTGCTGCTGCTGTTCAGTCGCTAGGTCATATTCTACTCTTTGGGATCCCGTGGACTGCAGCATGCCAGGCTCCTCTGTTTTCCACTATCTCCCAGAGTTTGCTCAAATTCATGTCCATTGAGTTGGTGATGCATCTAACCATCTCATCCTCTGCCATCCCCTTCTCCCTTTGTCTTAAATCCTTCCCAGCATCAGGGTCTTTTCCAGTGAGTCAGCTCCTTGCATCAGGTAGTCAAAGTATTAGAGCTTCAGATTCAGCATCAGTCCTTCCAATGAATATTCAGGGTTGGTTTCCTTTTCTATTGACTGGTTAGATCTCCTTGTTGTCCAAGGGACTCTCAAGAGTCTTCTCCAGCACCACAGGTAGAAAGCATCGCTTCTTAGGTACTCAGCCTTCTTTATGGTCCAACTATCACATTCGACATGACTACCGGAAAAACCATAGCTTGACTATGTGGCCTTTGTTGGCAAAGTGATGTCTCTGCTTTTCAATATACTGTCTAGGTTTCTCATAGCTTTTCTTCCAAGGAACGAGCGTCTTTTTATTTCATGGCTGCAGCCACCATCTGCAGTGATTTTGGAGCTCAAGAAAATAAAATCTGTCACTGTTTCCATTTTTTCCTTTTCTTCCTGCCATGAAGTGATGGGACAGGATGCCATGATCTTAGTTTTTTTTTTTTAATTATTGAGTTTCAAGTCACCTTTTTCATTGTCTTCTTTCATTCTCATCAAGAGGCTCTTTGGTTCCTCTTTTTCTGCCATTAAGGAGATATCATCTGCATATTTGAGGCAATATTCATTGAATATTGAATGAATATTAAGTGTTCAACACAGAAAAGACTCAATAAATGTTAGCTCCCTTTCTCTGAGGATAAAATATCCATCTCCCTAAAATATCATTTTAATCTTCATCCTCTGAGGCCATCAGAACCCAACCCCAACACATAAGGTATCTCTTTACAAATATGTTCTCAAATAGGAAGAAATTTTTAGGTAACTGTTATTTGAAAAGGCCATCTTTATTTCAGAGCTGGCTACAATTAAGAATGATTATGGGATGGCAACCTCAAATTGGGCTTTGGATGCATATTTATTTATTGAACAAAGAGAATGCCTAATCTTTGAGATTTATACAGATTGCCAGGGAAATGTCATTTAAAACCTTCCATTTAAAAACTATGTATAGTATCTGGTAATTGCTTATATTAATTTGCATTTCAAATCAGTATTGAAAAGATTCACCAGCAGTTGTCTTCAGCTAAATTGTCCTACCCTGCTAATAGCCAACATTAACAAGTAAAACATTTAACTTTACATAAACATGCTAAGCACTAATATTAAAAGGGGAAAGGGAGAGGGAGGGAAGGAAAGAAGGAAAGAAAGAGGGAAAGGTATTACCACCGAGCAAGAAGCAAAACCATAAATAAGAAAACTGAAGTCTTCAGAGTGTTTCTAAATCTCAGAAATCAAGCTTCAGAGAAGATTCTATATACCTCAGACACCAGAAATGACCCATCCTGAGTAAGCTGATGCTTCAGCCCAACAGACAAATGTGGATTTTTTAATCATTTTCCCCCTTTTTTTTACTTTTGCAATAGCATGAATATACCCCCCCAGCACAAGGAAACAAGAAGCTGGGTGGGACAATCCCACTTGGTCTTGGCTGTCATCCATCATTCACTCCAAGTATGAAATTAGTGCCTATATTTAAGTGACTGGCAGCCATTAAAATACAGCATGCCAAAACTCCAACTCGTTTCCCTTGGCAAAAAGTGTCCTCTGCAGCCGTGGGAAGTGTGGGGAAATGGGCTGGGCAGCACTGGTGGAAACACAAGCAGACACGGTGTGCCAATTCCTGCAGAGAGCAGCACGAGGTACTGTAAAAGATACCTAGGCTTCCAGGTTGGGATTCAACATGTTAAAAGCTTGGAAATCATCACTGCCATCCTTAGGCAAAGAAAATGTTGAACTGATAATCAGTAACTTTTCTTGGACACAGCAGGGGACTGAGGTTGCAGAGCAAGTCATCACCCCAAATCCTGGAGAGCCACAGCTGAGAACTGAAGTTGGAAGCCACTGGGGCCATAAACTGGTAGAAACATTTATACGGTACTTTTGATGAATTTTGGAACAACAGACTGGTTCCAAGTTGAGAAATGAGAACATCAAGGCTGTATATTGTCACACTGCTTATTTAACTTATATGCAGAGTACATCATGAGAAATGCTGGACTGGATGAAGCACAGGCTAGAATCAAGATTGCTGGGAGAGACATCAGTAACCTCAGATACGCAGATGACACCAACCTTATGGCAGAAAGCAAGGAGGAACTAAAGAGCCTCTTGATGAAAGTAAAAGAGGAGAGTGAAAAAGCTGGCTTAAAACTCAACATTCAAAAAACCAAGATCATGGAAGATCAGTTCCATCACTTCACGGCAAATAGATGGGGAAACAATGGAAACAGTGAGAAACTTTATTTTGGGGGGCTCCAAAATCACTACAGATGCTGACTGCAGCCATGAAATTAAAAGATGCTTACTTCTTGGAAGAAAAGCTATGACCAAACTAGACAGCATATTAAAAAGCAGAGACATTACTTTACCGACAAAGGTCCATCTAGTCTATGCTATGGTTTTT
This sequence comes from Cervus canadensis, assembly GCF_019320065.1. Classification (NCBI taxonomy): domain Eukaryota; kingdom Metazoa; phylum Chordata; class Mammalia; order Artiodactyla; family Cervidae; genus Cervus; species Cervus canadensis. The sequence goes on along the minus strand of NC_057402.1, from coordinate 20,448,443 downwards.
CCAGTAGTCACGTATGGATGTGAGAGTTGGACTATAAAGAAAGCTGAGTGCAGAAGAATTGATGCTTTTGAACTGTGGTGTTAGAGAAGACTCTTGAGAGTCCCTTGGACTGCAAGGAGATCCAACCAATCCATCCTAAAGGAAATCAGTCCTGAATATTCATTGGAAGGACTGATGCTGAAGCTGAAACTCCAATACTTTGGCCACCTGATGTGAAGAACTGACTCATTGGAAAGGACCCTGATGCTGGGAAAGATTGAAGGTGGGAGGAGAAGGGGACAACAGAGGATGAGATGGTTGGATGGCATCACTGACTCAATGGACATGAGTTTGAGTAAACTCCGGGAGTTGGTGATGGACAGGGAGGCCTGGCGTGCTGCTGCAGTGCATGGGGTTGCAAAGAGTTGGACACGACTGAGCAACTGAACTGAACTGAACTTTGATGAATTGCTGGAGGCAGAATATGGACCAGCACAAGAGTGAGAAAATCCTGGGACTGCAGGGTCTTAGGAAGCCCTTATACTTGCATGAATTTCAACTCCAGAAACCTTACCAGTTTCTTCTCATCAGTAAAGAGCCAAGCAAAAGGACCTTGTGGTTATGGCAAGGGAGGGCCAAGCATAAGCATTGTGAAATATGCCAGAGTGCTTTCTGTAACAAAGACCTACTTTCCAGAGCTTTATCCCACCTGGAAGAAGGGCATCCCTTCCCTTCTAGCTTTCATCTCAATCATGGTTGGGAAAAGGAAGTTAAGAAATATACATGAAGGTCATAGACCAGCGGCCCAGGGTCACTGAAAGACTGAGATTTAATAATAAGATTATAAAATTCTATCCCTCCTGCTTTTCTTACAACCACCAACAGGATTCTAGTATAATAATAGTGAATTCAGCTGAAATAACTGTAACACTCAGACTCGGTTTAAGAATAAATTTTTAGTGAAACCCAAGGACAACAGAGGAAACAAAAAGATACTAGAGGAATTAGAGCCTCTGGTATCAACAGCTACAACATAAGTACACTCCAACTGCTAGCCAAATTAACATAAAAATTTACAGTAGGTCTATTTACTTCAGTTCCTATTACTTAATATATCAAGTTCAGCTTTCAACAACAAAAATACAAGATAAAAAGAACACACTCTGATGAGACAAAGCAAGCATCAGGATCAGATTCCAATATGACACAGATGTTGATTTTATCAGGCCTAGACTGGAATTGTAAATAACTAGCATTAACATACTAAAAAAAGAAAACAGTGGACAACATGCAAGAATAAATGGATGATATAAGCAGAAAGATAGAAACTAAGAAAGAATCAAAGGGAAGTGTTAGAAATCACAAACACTGTAACAGAAATGAAGCAAGCTTTTGATGGGCTCACTAGTAGACTGGACACAGCTGAAGAATCAGTGAGCTTGAAGATAGGTCAACAGATAACTCCAAGACTGAAATACAAAGAGAAAAGAGGGTTAAAAAAGAAAATACAACACAACATCCAAAAACTGTATGAAAATTTCAAAATGTATCGTATATAATAATCAAAATACCAGAGGGAGAAGAAAAACAGAGAAGGATAAATACTTGAAGTAATATTGGCTAAGAATTCCAAAATGAATGATGAGAACCCACAGATCCAGGGAGCTCAGAGATCATGAGGCAGGATAAATACCATATATATATATATACATATATATATATATATATATAATATTCATATAATATTCACAGACACACACACATACCCCCAGGCATATCATACTCACATCACAGAAAATCAAAGATAAAGAAAATCTTGAACAAGGCTAGAGGGATAAAAAATAAAAACAAATTGACCAAAGAGCATCTCTACTTATAGAAGAACAAGAATTACAGTGGAATTCTAGTCAGACACCATGCAAAAGTAGAGCAGCATGAACTATTTAGTGTTGAAAGAAAAAACCACCCATCTAGAACTTAATATCCATTAAAATTACCCTGCAAAAGTAAGGAGAAATAAAGACAGATGCCAAGAAAAATAAGCATAAGATATTGCTCCTGCTTCTAGCTCCACTCACCTTCAAAAGGGAGCAACCAAGGGACTAGAAGCTGGTTACTCTAACTGCAAACATCAGTCAAAGGGAGTGACAGAGAGTGAACCTGCATTGGGAAAGACAATCTCTATGACAGACGTGTCAAGAGAAGAGGATTGTTAGTGGAAGCAGGAAGTCAATGACAGAAGTGGGCTGGATAGGGAGTATGTAATTTGCATCTGGTGGCTTTTCTTGCTAGACTTCATCTCTTTGTGGTCACAGAGACTTTAAGCACCATTTGGACCTAACCTCTCCTTCAAGGAATATAAAATCTATAGATGTTCAGATAAATCTATAAATAACAGCAAAAATATCATATGGCTTTAGAAATTTGAATGCTAAATTGTGAGTTTTAAGTGATAATCTTTCAATCAAATTATTCAAAAAGTATTTATTTGGCTCCTAGTCTGTGTCAGGTACTCTTGCAATCTCAGGGAATTTTTAAAGTTATGGACACAAAAGCACAAATAAATAAGTAAACAAACAAGAAAGATATCAGATGCTGGTATAAGCTATAAGTAGAATTAAAATCAAGTGATATTACTGGTAATAGATGACAGAGAGTTGATAAAGTTTATAACCATATAAGTTGAGATTTAAATAACAAGAAGGAACTAGCTGTGAAAAGATCAGGGATTACATTTTTAAAAGAGAGAACAAATGGTGGAGTATGAAGAAGGTAACTGGATATATTAATACAAGCCTGGATTTCAAGGCAAAGGTCAGTACTGAACATGTAGACTGGTGAGGCATATGGATTGTATTTAAAGTCACAGACCTGGAGATTACTTGCGTGATGTAATGAGATTGACCAAAGGACTGAGCTTTCAAATACTCTAAATTTTCAAGGTTAAGAGCAGAAATACCAATAAAGATATTTGAGAAGGAATAGGGAATGATGTAGGAGGAAACCCCATTTTAACTCTGCTCAAAAGAAGCCCAAAGAAAACACATTTCAAAGTCATTAGCCCCAGAGAGACATGAAGGAAGACAAGAATATGGAAGTGACCTTTGGATCTGGCAATGTGGAGGTCACCAGGTATCTTGATGAGTGTAGCCTCTGTGGTGTGATGAGGACAAAAGCCTGGAGTGAGGTATGGAAGGATGTGAGGTGAGAATGTGTTGGAGATACTGATTCAAGAAGCTCTGTTGTGAAAGAGAAGAGAAAGATGGATAGTCTCCAAGGAGAACCTAGAGTAGAATGAAAAATCCATTCAAGTTTAGGAAGCCTCAAAGATTTGGTTTGAGCCAAACCACGTGAGAAGGACTGTGCGAGGAAAGGCAGAAGACCTATTTGAAAGCAGCCAGCCACTCTCTGTCTACTTCTGCCATCAGCTGTGGGCCAAGCTTCCTTTTTCTGAGGTGGTGTTCAACCTTTGGGGAAAGAAGATACAGGCCACCATATTTGTTTTTTGCTTACATTATGATAAGATCTTCCCCTCCTAAACACTAGGACATCTAAACAAGTGTTATGTACAATTTATACTAACAACCAAAGTTTCTTTTTTTAATTTAATTTTATTTTTGGCTGTGCTACGTCTTTGATGCTACATGCAGGCTTTCTCCAGTTGTGGCGAACAGCAGCTACTCTTCACGGTGGTGTGCGGCTTCTCACTGCAGTGGCTTCTCTTGATGTAGAGCACAGACTCCACGTACCTGGTCTTCAGTAGTTGTGGCTTACGGGCTCCAGAGCACAGGCTCAGCGTTGCATTGCATGAGCTCATTTGCTCCGCAGCATGTGGGATGTTCCTGAACCTGGAATTGAACCCATGTCCCCTGCACAGGCAGGCAGATTCTCAACCACTTAACCACTGAACCACCAAAGTTTCAACACCAATAAATGGCTCACATTTGGGGACACTGAGGGAAATGTGAGATTCTGTTAGCAGTAGCTTTGGAATCCGACCCATTTGCCCCTCAGTAGAAGTCTCCCCCCAACTTTTCTTAGCCAAGGAATCATCACAGAGACAATGAACAAACAGAATGCTTTAATAACTGGTATAGATAAGTAGATAGAAAGACAGATAAGACAGATTGTCAGGGAATGTTTAACAGTAGGATTCCTGTGTGGTGTTTCCCGTCTCTCATGAGCCCTCTGTTCCTTATCAGTTCCAGTCAGGAACGAGCGGAGTGGCACACCGCTCCAAGGACTGAGATAAAAGAGATGCAATGCATGCACAGGATTTTGTTCATTAGCTTTTCCATATGGTGAAAGGGATTATTTACGACCCTCTTTTGATATGGATTGTCTTTTGGCTTTATGGCCTCTATTACTCCTTGTTTCCTTGGTAACTTGTAAAGTCTGGCCTTTTGATCTTTATCTGAAGAAGCTACCTTGTAACACGGCATATGTACTGACACAAAGTTCAATAAAGCACCCTTGTTCCACTAGAGACTTGGGTCTCCAAGTCCTTCTTTCTCTCTTTCTGGCTGATTCTCTGGAGTGTGGAAGCCTGCAGAGCTCATTTTCCTGCCCGGGCTTTTCAAGACTTCTCAAGACTTCTTGAGAGGGCGCCCTGTGCCTACGTGAGCAGTACAAGCTCTGTCCTAGGGCTTTATTGGTTTTCTGCATAACCCAGGGAACATTAGCCTCTTTCCTTCTTTCACTTTCTTATCGTCGACTCCGGACCACCAGGTTCTGGTCCATTAAAGGACCACAACAGTAGATATCTATGCTAAGGAACTGGCTCATGAGATTGTGGAGGCTGACAAATCCAAAATCTGCAGGGTAGACCAGCAGGCTAGAGATGCAGGAAGGCGTTGATACTGCACTTCAAATCTGAAAGCCATTTGCTGCTGGCAAATTTCTCTCTTCTTTCAGGGTTGTCAGGGTTTTTTCTCCTAAGATCTTTAACTGATCAGATTAGGCTTTCTCACATTGTGGAGCGCAGTCTGCTTTACTCAATATCTATCTATGTAAAGGTTAATATTATCTACAAAATACTTTAACTGAAAGATCTAGAATAATGTTTGACTGACTATTTAGTTACCATGCCCTAACGAAATTGACACATAAAATGAACTAATCACATCACCTAAACCCACTGATTGGTGTTCTTCTAAGAAAGCTATGTGAAAATATAGAGACACACAGGAGAGAATGTCATGTGAAAACAGAGTGTCAACTTGGCACCCACACAGATCTTAAATTATACTGAATCTCCAAATAAAAACAAAAGCAAGGTCATACTTCCACCTGACATGATACAACTGTCCCGCATACACTAGAAATGCACTAATCTTTTCCCCAGAATTGGACTGGGGAGGGGCAGTACGTTTGCCACATAAAACCATTTTCTTTTAGCTGGTGAATTTTCAAACTTAGCTCTTACTTTCTGACCACAACATGAATACCACATAAATAAAAAAACTCATGAATTAGATTCAGAATTCCTCTTGCATTTTCTTCTCCATGTGGTATTTAAGCCCTTTGGGGGAAGGTACAGAAATCTGCACTTCAAAAAGGATACTTTATGAAAACAGCATGAATAGTAAGTATTGATAACTGACTGCAAGCTGGGAAAAAGCTAAATTGATAGCTGATATCAATGAATTTTCCACCTTTAAGATTGTGGTGGACTAGTAAAAAAAAAAAATTAAAGAATCCAATTTCTTGGAAGAAACTTGCCAATGGGAAAGGTATAATGCTGATAAACTTTGTACACTACTGACCATAAGCTTGCCTTCTGTCCTGGTTCATACATATTGCTGCCCTATAGAATTTTTAATGATATCCAGATCTCTTGCTTGGTAAATATAAGTTCTAATATTGTTTCTATAAGAGGATTTAGATACACTGTGTTCCTTGCAAACAAGAGCTGGCCAAATCATATTTGTGGAAAGAATATAAAAAATAAGGGAACTGGAAATAAAAAGTGTTGGTGAAAATGTGGAGATAAAGGAGCACTTACACACCATTGGTAGGAGTGTTAAGTTGGTGTAGACACTATGGAAAACAGTATGGAGATTCCTCAAAATACTAAAAAGAGAACTACGATATGATCCAGCAATTCCACTCCTGAGTATTTATCTGAAGAAAATAAAAAGCACTAATTAGAACAGATATATGCATGCCCATATTCACTGCAGCATTATTTACAATAGCCAAGATATGGAAACAAACCATGTCCAATGGTAGATGAATGGATAAAGAAAAAAATATATAAAAACATATATATACACACATATACAATGGAAAATTATTCTGACATAAAAGAGAATGTGGGGCATCCCAGGTGGTAAAGAACCCACCTGCCAATGAAGGAGACATAAGAGAAGTGGGTTCGATCCCTGGGTCAGGAAGATCCCTTGGAGGAGGGCGTGGCAGGCCACTCCAGTATTATAGCCTGAAGAATCCCATGGACAGAGGAGCCTGGCAGGCTACAGTCCATGGGGTTGCAAAGAGTCAGACACGATTGAAGTGATTCAGCATGCACACAAAAGAGAATGTAATCTTGCCATTTGCAACAACATGGATAGACCTTGAGCACTGGGCTAAGTGAAAGAAATCAGAGAAAGATAAATATTGTATGATTTTACTTATATGTAGAATTTAAAAACAAAGAAACAAAAAGCAAATAAACAAGTGAACCCTGGTAGTCCAGTGGTTAGGACTTGGTGCTTTTATTGCAGAGGGTATGGGTTTGATCCATGGTGGGGGAACTTCCCATATGCCACCTGATAGGGGAAAAACAAAACAAAACAGAAAACAACTGAACAAACTGGTGATTGCCAGAGGCAAGGAGTAGGGAGTGAGAAAAATGGGTGAAGGGGACAAATTTTCAGTTATAAGTAAGTCATGGGATGTAATGTACAGCATGGTGACTACAGTTTAATATTGTGTTGCATATGTGAAAGTTGCTAAGAGAATATATTTAAAAGTTCTCATCACAAGAAAACAACTTATAACCATGTGGTGACGGATGTTAACAAGACTTATAGCAAGGATCATTTCATAAAATATACAAAGACTGAATCATTATGTTGTATATCTAAAACTATCAAAATAAAATGTTTCGTCAATTTTACCTTAATTAAAAAATACTAACAATATATGTAAACATAAATATTTTTATTTCAAAAACTATATTAAAGAACTATAAATTTTTCTTTCTTTTTTTTGGCCATACCATAGGGCTTGAGGAAACTTAGTGCCCCAACAAGGGAGAAGGCCATGTCAAAACAGAGGCAGAGTTTTAAGTCATGTATCCAAAAGTTAAGGAATGCCAAGGTTTACTGACAACTACCAGAAGCGAGAAGAGGCAAAGAAGGATTTTTTTCTAGAAACTTTGAAGGGAACACGGCTCTACTTTCATTTCAGACTTCTAACCTCCAGAACCATGAGAGAATATATTTCTGTTGTACTTAACAATCCAGTTTGTGGCAATTTGTTATAGCCGCCCTATAAAATTAATATACTATTTTTCAAAATAATAATTAGAAACCAGGATCTATAATTTATAGTTTTAAAAACTATTAATATTTATTAGGTTTTTAACTTACAGTAGTAATGTAGGCTCAGCTTAATAAATTAAAATATGGAAATTTATAAAGTTTAAAGTAAAATTATAATATAGAAATTTATAAAGTTAAAAGTAAAAGCCCCATATTTACATCCTAGATCCTGCTCCTGCATATTTACGATTTTTGCCTTTTCTACGAATATATGCATAAGCACTTTTTTTAGCAAACATGGGATCATCCTATACATGATGTTTTTCAGCTTGTTTTTCTCCAATAGCTATACTATGAAATATGTGATGGGCATCTTTACCTGCCAATATACAGATATCAACATCATTCTTTTAATAGGCTGCTACTATAGCTACCGTCTCATAATTCACATTTTACTCAATATACATTTACTATCAGCTGTGGGCTAGGTATGAAATTCCTGTTTCCAAGGAGAAGAAGAGATAAATAAGTAAAAAAGGATGTGTATTGCAGTGTGATAAATGTTTCAATAGGCACAAGCATAGAGGGCTATGGGCGGGGGGGGAGAAGGTGCTTCAGGCACAGGGAGCAGAGTGTACAAATGACAGGAGATATGAAGAAATAATCCTTTAGGGCAAAACGACCAGCATCTCATCATTCTCACAAGTGATTGCAAAGGAAGAGTGATCTATACATGAGCTCTGGAAGGTTAAACCTGGTCAATTTTCCCGGGTATAAATAGACTCATTTCAAGAAGGGTATGTAAAATTATTTAATGATCAAGTTGGCTCAACACAATGCACTATGTGGCCTGAGTACTTAATTAAACAAGTATGGTTTGTTCCCCTGGTACTTTAAAAGATGTACACTTCATTATCACATGAGTCTTAGCCACTGGCACATGGACCCTAATGAATCATTAGATTTCCAGGAAGCTTGCTCAAGGATGCAGCTCTGAGGCGGGGCCCCAGACAGGTACTGTCCTAGAAGATGAGGCCAAACAGCATCGCTAGAGTGATCTTAACAATGTTGAGGAAGCTAAAGGCAACATCCTCAAGCTTAATCTAAGTGAACCCCATAGAAGGATGATGTATTACCAAAGGACAGAAGGAAATGATTAGCCTTAATGAAGCACTTCGTAGTTTATGCAAATTGGATTTGATTCACCACTGATCTTGGACTCAAAATTCCCAGTGACTTCTAGCTAATCAACTTTAATCAGAGGCATGCCTAATGGGCCTTTTATCCGAGGTCTTGATGTACTGCCTGGCTTCATTATTAGGTGATGGGGTGGGAGGGCAAATGCCTACAATTTGGAATGTAGGGGGGGCAGAGGAGATGCCAGTTCACCTTCCCTTCGGTAATGCCTGAAATCTTCCTTCGGCCTCATCTTCTCCATTCCAGTAACCAGAGGAGAAAGCAGATCCGCTTTCTCTTCCTTTAATGAAAAAGTGCTCAGTTGCAGCAGTGAATAACTAGGGTAGATCCCCCAAATTAATGTGTTAATACAAAGAGAACATCCCGATTCCTCATTTTGCAGATCTTCGGAGCAGAACTGGCTTTATTAGAGTCTCGGGCTGCAGAGCTGCAGCACCACAAGGAGATGGAAGAGAAGAACGTCAACCTTCCTTTTCAGACAGTTTTATCTCACCTGATTTTTGTTTTAAAGTCTAAAATAACTGTGGTGGAAGTGGTTATTACGTTTTTAAGGATAAACCATCACAGAATTCTCCCCTAATGGCTGATGCCTCAGTAGCTATTTGGAAAACTTTTATTAAGGGTGCTGGCTAAATGCTATCTGCTCTTGCACCTGGCAGTCAGTCTGAACATGTCTGTGCCAAAGGGGTCCTGACTGGGACCAGCATTTCATCCAGTTACAAAAGTAGTTTATCAGCTGTAGGAATGGGGAAACTCTCAGCCAGCTCAGGCTTGCCTCATACAATCTCTCCTTCCTAGTCTTAAAAATTTTTCCACTTAGCAGATTCCGCTTCCTGGCTTTGTTGCTGAATCAGCCGATGAGAACTAATTTCATGTCTCCTTTGAATCCTGTCAATCCAACTTATTTTGAGGAAGAGAAAATGGGAGGGTCAGTCAAAGCAGTCACATCTCACAGTTCCTCAGACAGCTCTTCAAGAGGAACTCAATTAAATCACATTTCATTCACTGAGATTCATTCAGAGCACAGAAGTTGGGGAAGCTGGGTCAGTGGAGGAAGCTGGCCAAGTCAGTTCCGAAGAGCTCCCCGGAGAGAAACCTGGCCTTGTGTGACTTCTGCCAGGGATGTCTCCCACAAACCAGTTCCAATTCCACAAGCCAGTACAATTTCAAAAGCCAGTGTATAGTTACCAACTTTTTATTTGGCCTGATTAGCAAATCAAAGAAAATCAACTGCCACCTACTACTGCAATCCTTTCAGAAAAGGACATTTTTAAAAAGCAAAACAACAGGAAATTCTTAACTAAGTTATAAAAATTGAAATGTAAAATTAGGATTATGAAAAGCTCATTTTGCTTTCCTTGTTTTTTCCATTTTCTTCCAATTGCTGAAACTTTCCCACAGTAAAGTGCCCTAGAGGACAAGAACAGCTGTTTCCCTCCTGACTAAAAGAAGACAAATAAGGAGGAAAATGTGACAAATGAATCAGAGTGTGACTTGTCACGCTGGTCTGTGTGTGTCCTCAGCAAACAAACACACCCAGGCACAACTAGAGACTTTTCTTTGTCCAATGACCACTCACTACTCCCATCTCCCACCACAGGACCCCTTCTGAATGCCTCTCAGTTCAGTTCAGTCTCTCAGTCATGTCCGACTCTTTGCGATCCCGTGAACTACAGCACGCCAGGCCTCCCTGTCCATCACCAACACCCGGAGTTTACCCAAACTCATGTCCATTGAGTCAGTGATGCCATCCAACCATCTCATCCTCTGTCGTCCCCTTCTCCTCCTGCCCTCAATCTTTCCCAGCATCAGGGTCTTTTCAAATGAGTCAACTCTTCACATCAGGTGGCCAAAGTATTGGAGTTTCAGCTTCAGCATCAGTCCTTCCAATGAACACCCAGGACTTATCTCCTTTAGGATGGACTGGTTGGATCTCCTTGCAGTCCAAGGGACTCTCAAGAGTCTTCTCCAACACCACAGTTCAAAAACATCAATTCCTCGGCACTCAGCTTTCTTTACAATCCAACTCTCACATCCATACATGACCACTGGAAAAACCATAGCCTTGACTAGATGGACCTTTGTTGGCAAAGTAATGTCTCTGCTTTTTAATATGCTGTCTAGGTTGGTCATAACTTTCCTTCCAAGGAGTAGGTGTCTTCTAATTTCATGGCTGCAATCACCATCTGCAGTGATTTTGGAGCCCCAAAAATAGTCAGACATTGTTTCCACTGTTTCCCCATCTATTTGCCATGAAGTGATGGGACTGGATGCCATGATCTTAGTTTTCTGAATGCTGAGTTTTAAGCCAGCTTTTTCATTCTCCTCTTTTACTTTCATCAAGAGGCTCTTTAGTTCCTCTTTGCTTTCTGCCATAAGAGTGGTGTCATCTGCACATCTGAGGTTATTGATATTTCTCCTGGCAATCTTGATTCCAGCTTGTGCTTCATCCAGCCTAGCGTTTCTCATGATGTACTCTGCATATAAGTTAAATAAGCAGGGTGACAATATACAGCCTTGACGCATTCCTTTTCCTAGTCTGTAGTTCCATGTCCAGTTCTAACTGTTGCTTCCTGACCTGCATACAGGTTTCTCAAGAGGCAGGTCAGGTGGTCTGGTATTCCCATCTCTTTAAGAATTTTCCAGTTTATTGTGATCCACACAGTCAAAGGCTTTGGTATAGTCAATAAAGCAGAAATAGATGTTTTTCTGGAACTCTCATTTTTTTTGATGATCCAGCGGACGTTGGCAATTTGATCTATGGTTCTTCTGCCTTTTCTAGAACCCCACATTCCATCCTGTCTTTCTAATATGATATTATGATATTAACAAATTTTGAGAGATAAACTTTATCTACAAGCCAATGTATACAAGAGAAAAAAAAAGTTACACTGTTTCTATTGCAAGACATTCATACTCTGTAATAAAATTGCAGTGTTCTCTCAAATATGTAAGTTTTCTTTAGAGAAGCTTTAACCTTTTCAGTACGGATATTCACTGCCGACAGCTCTGTCGCAGGGGCGCCTGACGCCATTTATCACCTCCCTGCTAGTACCATCTGGGCTACTGCTGTCACTTCCTGGGCTGGGTACCATGGGGCAAGGGAAGTAAGCATCACAAATCGCCTGCATTCGTCCTTTGGACAAGTTATTCAACCTCTCTGAGACTCTCCGATCTGTAATGAGGAGAAACCAACCCTTGTCAACTCAGAGCATTATTATGAAGACCAGATAAGACATATAAAAATACCTTATAAACTGTGAAATTACCTGCACAGAAGAGGTATTATTGATACTGCTTTTCAGCACAAAGAAGTGATGAAAAACCAGTAATAATATTTTAAAAATAACTTTCTGAATAATAATAAAAAATGATGATGATGAAAATGATGAGAGCAATGAGAAGCAAAAATAAGAAAATAACATCTCTTAAGGGCTTTCTTTGGGCTAGCTGTTATTCTAGGCACTTTTTATGGTTTTTTTTCACACAATCCCCACAACAATCACATGAGGTAGACACTAATGGCATCCCAGTTTATTAATGAGGAAACTAAATTCTAGAGTATTCAATAGCCCTGCCTACTTCACACAACTAGCATAAAGCAGAATGACATCCCAGCCTTGGTTCTGTCTGATTGCAAGGTTTAGCAAAATTTTCTAAAGTCACAAAAAGACCCTTTAAATCAAGACTTAGGAGAAAAAGAAACAAATAAGCAGAGCTTGGCCTAGATATTAAAGCAGATGGTATAATACTGATTGATGAGAGAAAAGAAATAGAAATATTCAACTATTTTGCTTCCCTTCATACCATTAAGAATAATAATTGTCAGATTGGAAATGGTAGAATAAATACTATTAAAAGAAAGCCAAAAACAAAAATTGAATTTTGATAATGAAAGGAGCCTCAAAAAATTATACAGTCTAATCATACTGTTAGAAAAAACGCCGCGGGAGGAAAAAAGCCGCCTCTAAGGACCAGTGGTAAAGGCCTTTATTAAGCGTCGCTCTCAGGCAGAACTCCCGGGGGTGGGTGAGTGAGGAGAGGAAGGGAGTCTGCGAGGTATGAGGGGTGGGGAGGGGTTTTATAGTGATGGCCAGCGTCCAAGCCAGGTCTTCCCATATAAGGAAGAAAGCGCGGGCTACAGCGGCGGCGGTTGGTGTCCAAGGGCTCCGTGTCGGCACCTGATTGGACCAGGCTGCAGGGGCCGGCCCCTGGAAGTTTAGCCAGCCTCCGGAATTTGCCTTGCGACACTTTTCCGGGGCATGCCTCAACGTGACCGACCTTTCACATACAGTCCAATGTTTTTGGTTTACAGATTAAAAAAAAATGCAATTAAGTGTCTTGCTCTGTCACGAGTATATGGCAATGCTTGGGTAGAACTAGTCTCCTGGCTCCTGCCTGGTTTAATGCTCTTTTTCATCTACTCCAGTTGAGTGATAACAATTAAGCAAAGTCCCTGGTTTCTAATGAATGAAATCACACAAAGTATTGAAAAACAGAAATACAAAATGTCTGATGGCAATTTTTGAAACCATGGGAAATGAGAAATATATTAGAAGATAGGAGTTATTCTTAAACTGCATAGCAACTAGAATAAGCACTGTTAATTCATGAAAAGGTTGCACTTGCTCTGCAGCAGAATGTTGTCTTAAGCAGCAAAAGAATTCATACTTCATTTAGCTGTATACCTAGAGAGTTTCTTAAATTTAAAATGCTATGAAAATTAATTGAAGATGGGTACTCCTTTACTCAGCTAAAAGAACTGTATGTATCTCATTATATATACACTTAGATCTATTACTTGCCATGATTAAAAGAATCATTAACCATTTTTAAATAAAGTTTAATAGAAATAATTAAAAATTAATGCTGCCAATTTAGTTATTTCCTATAATGGCAACAATTACTGTAGGGTTGAAATGATTTTCAATTTTATAATAAATTATTTGGCCACCCCATTTATCATTGTATGTCCAAGGTACAAATTAATAGACTCAGGTTATTGTCTTGCTCTGGCCACACTATATAGAGCTCCCCTTATAAGAGGTCATTCAGCATAAGCATCAGGCTTTTTTATTTTCTTTATTTTCACCAATGGAACAGTATAAGCCCAGCTTTACATTTCAAACCTCATCAGTGGTGGAAAGAAAATCACAGAAACAGAATAGCATAATCAATGTAGGGCTTGCCTTTTGTTTTTCTTTTCAAAATATTTTAGAAGATAAAGCATGCCTTTATCAATTGGCAGCCAAACACTCCTCTAACTGAACTTTATGATACCTGCCTATGCAAAAAAAAAAAGTCTCTTACCAGTTACCAGCTTCTCTTAACCCCCAATTTCTCCCCAAATTGAATTCTGACATACTATTTGGCCTCTCTTTTAAGTTAAACCATTGTAATATTTACAGTGATTGTTATATGGTCATCCTCCCTATTTTGTGAAAAGCCACCCAGATCTTTTGGTATTCTGTAGAAACAGATGGCAGTCAGCAGACTTGCTAAGGACTTAAGCCTGGGAGGCAGACTCGCAGATAGCTCTGAAGGACTGCTGGGGGGCGGGGCGGGGGGGGGGGGGGCCGAAGAGGTAAGGGAGGAGCCAGGATATACAGGAGTTTTTGCAGCAAAAAGCAGGTAATTGGAACATCAAAAGATAACTGTTAGTTAAAGGAAAAACAAAGATCTCAGGTTAATGATTTTAGCACTTTTCTATGTGTGGGAAGATATAAGCACATGGGCTCATTGAAATCATCCCTTTGATATGCACCTTAACTATCTAGGGCCAGTATCCTGTTTTTTTCCATCGTGAATCCCCTCAGGGTGCAAGACTTGGGGAGAAGGGGGTGCTGCAGTGGCTGATGGCTTGATGCCTGCAACATCCTTTGTTTACTGGTATAGCAGGCAACAATTCTTGTCCATACTATGCTGCTATTTTACAAACCATCTGTCTCAGGATATTATTTTCTTAGTTTGGGATGAGCATTGCTTTTCAGGGAAACTCACTGATGGGGGTCAGGGCAGGCTGCCCCCAAATATGCCACTCTGGCATATTATTAATTACTTTGAATTAAAGTTACTTAAGAAATAGCCAATGCAAGACGGACAGTCTGATCCTCCTCTGTCTGCCTGAAAGCAGGAAATAAATCTCCTATTTGAAAGCTACCCTCTCTAGACCAGGAAGTAAAGAGACATCTTTATCACTAGAGAAAGGAAGTTCAAGGCCAAGACAGCTGTATACACAAACCTTATTTACTAATCTACTACCCCAAACCCAAACCCCTTTGTCTTGTCAGTTCACAAATTTATTGCTTCGTTGTCTAAAATGTATAAAAGCTGCCAGCTCTGGTTATTTCTTTGGGTCCTATGAAAGCTCCATGTGTACAAAATTAAATTTGTGTTTTTTTCCTCCTGTTAATATGCCTTGTGTCAATGTAATTGTTAGACCAGCCAGAAGAATCAAAAGGAATGGGGGAAATTTTCCCCTCCCCAGTATTATCATCATCTGCTTATGAACTCACCTAAGTCACGGTTTTAGCAACTAATTTCTCTCAAGTGACATCAGGACAATTCTGTGTAAACTGGAAAACAACCATCCATGAAGACCCCACTTCATGCCCCCGTGCTGCTGTTCAGGCCTAGGGCAGTGGCTGAAGAGATATTTGTGCTGATTTCAGGGCCAATATGATGGCCACAGTCTCATTTTCAAAAGATATAAAGTAAACTGACTGCTGATTTTTTTTATTAAGGCTTTTATATTGGTTAGGCAGTAATTAATTAACTGATATGAAAATTAATCAGAAGACTGAAAAAATAACATATCTTAACATCAACAGGCATTTTTACACAGTTTTACAGGGTAACCTGGGCTTCCCAGGTGGCGCTAGTGGTAAAGAATCCACTTGCCAATGCAGGAGACATAAGAGACATGGGTTCAATCCTTGGCCAGGAAGATCCCCTGGAGGAGGGCATGGCAACCCACTCCAGTATTCTTGCCTGGAGAATCCCATGGACAGGAGCCTGGCAAGCTACTATCCACAGGGTCGCAAAAAAAATTGGACACAACTTAGCAACTAAACAGCAGCAGCTTATGGTAACCTTACATAACAGACAGAAACATTTAGATAACAAAACATTTAGGTGAATTCTTAGCTGATTGAATGACTCTTTCCAAATATTAATACTGTTGCTCCAGGGCCTCTGAGGGCTTCCCAGGTGACGCTAGTAGTAAAAAAATCCACCTGCCAACGCAGGAGACATAAGAGATGTTGGTTTGATCCTGGGTTGGGAAGATCCCCTAGGGGAGGGCATGCAACCCACCCCAGTATTCTTGCCTGAAGAATCCCATGGACAGAGGAGCCTGGCGGGCCATGGTCCACAGCAGCAAAGAATCAGACATGACTGATGTGATTTAGCACACAGCACGGCCTCCAAGTTGTGCCCTTGACTCAGCTCTGTTAACATGTTTAATTAATAATCATATATTAAACCTTACTCTTGGCTAGGGAATTTTAAGCACCTTTATATGTTAATAATTTATTCCTCACAAAAAATCTATGAAGTAGGTACTATTTTATCCTCCATTGTAAAGATGAAGAACTGACAGTGAAAAAGGTAAGGGCATCCACCCAAGATACACAGCTAATACATAGATTTAACTATTTTTCCCAGGCCATCTGACTCCAATCCAGGCTTATTTCTACCCTACTCTCCTGCCTCCCTACCAACTATGCATATATCTAGAAGTCAGACTAAGTTTCTACACAGCATACAACCAAGAGAACTGGCTAATTTGTTGAACGACAGAACTGAGACAAGTGGAAACTAATCAGATAAAATTCAAACAGGATAGAAATGTTAAACCTGAATTTAGATTCAGCAAAATCAATTCCATACATATAAAAAGAAGTCCTTTTGTAAAAATGTATGTAAAAAATATCAAGTTGTTTCAGGTGACAAAAAGCTAAATATGAATCAGTGAAAATGTTAGTTGCTCAGTGGTATCTGACTCTTTGTGACCCTATGGACTGTAGCCTGCCAGGCTTCTCGGTCCATGGGATTCTCCCAGGCAAGAATACTGGAGTGAGTAGCCATTCCCTTCTCTGGAGGACCTTCCCAACCTAAGGATCAAACCCAGGTCTCCCACATTGCAGGCAGATTATTTGCCATCTGAGCCACCATGGAAGCCCATAATATGAGTCAAGAGTGCTTCTATTGAAAAATGTACCTGCGTGTGTATCCAGATCAGGGGACACTCTACTGCACCTTTCAGCAGTCAGACCATCTCCACACGACTGAGTTGTGATCTGATAACTCATTTTAAGACAGATTTTGGTCATTTGGAATGTGTTCAGAAAAACCTGGTTAAGATAGTAAAGAAATCTCATCATAGGCCTGATGGTTAAATAAAATATATTATGTTTGATGACAAAAATCTTAGGATGGGCAGAGAGGAAAGGAAGTTATCATAATCCACATAGATAGAATTTAATATTTGCTGATTATAAGATAGCTCCAATGAAAAAGAGAATGGTTATTCTGCATTGTTCCAAAAAGACAAATCGGGATCAATGAGACAAATTTACAGGCAGCTAACTTTCAGTACAACGCACAAGGAAGAAGTTTCTCATAAGTACAGTTACTTAAAAGTTAAACGATTGACAAGAAGTGGACAAAAGAAATCCTTATGGGACTGTGCTGGTAGTCCAGTAGTTAAGAATCCGCCCTTCAATATAGGAGATGTGGGTTCAATCCCTGGTCAGGGAATTAAGATCCCACATGCTGGGGAACTAAGGCCACACGCTGCAACTCCTAAGTTTGCATGCCACAACTAGAGAGTCTGTGCACTGCAAGGGCAATCCCACATGCTGCAACTAAGGCCTGACACAGCCAAACAAATAAATATCAAAAAATAAGTCTTTACATACTAGATACATACACTCACTTGTGCATATATGAGTTAAATAGGTTGATATATAGGATTTGTTTTAAAACAGAACAAGAAAATGTGGATGGGAGATAGCTGGAACATGAACAGCCAAACATTCACCATTGTTTAAGCTAGATGTTGCATCCTCAGAGACTACTTGCATCATTCTTTCTACATCTGTATGTAATTGAAATTTTTACTTGTACAAAAGAAATACATTGCCTCGGAGGGGTAGTGAGGTCCCTGTTTTTGGATACACTCACACAGGGACTAGATGTTCACTTAGAAAGGATATCACAGAGTAAACAGGATGCTGGGCTTCAAGGATCTTGGTAAGATTCTGATTATGTAAAGGAAGCTAGCACAGCAATTTGTAAAGTAATTCAGAGAAGGTAAACTCTACCCAGCCTCTGTTATTATTAACAGATTTTTGCTGCCTGCTCATCATGTCTCCTACCCACTACCCTCTTTTGCTTTCTGGATCGCCTATCTCCTCCCTGGAGATCTGGGTGCTATCAAGGTCAATTACTACAAAGCAGAAACTCACAAAGTAAGCCTATAGCTGAGAAACTCAAAGCGGTCAGAGAACCTTCAACTGACAACTTTCTCAAACATGAAACTTTCACATATAAAAACAGATTACTCTTTGAAGAAAGAGTCAAAACATTTTTAACTTCCTTACAGCTACCCTCTTGAAATCCACCACTAGTTAATCATGAGGAATCTCAAAATGGAATGCAAGGGCTCAGTTCAGTCCAGTCGTTCAGTCGTGTCCAACTCTTTGTGACCCCATGGACTGCAGCACTCCAGGCTTCCCTGTCCATCACCAACTCCCGGAATTTACTCAAACTCATGTCCATTGAGTCAGTGATGCCATCCAACCATCTCATCCTCTGTTGTCCCCTTCTCCTGCCTTCAATCTTTCCCAGCATCAGGGTCTTTTCAAATGAGTTAGTTCTTCATATCAGGTGGCCAAAGTATTGGAGTTTCAGCTTCAACATCAGTCCTTCCAATAGCAAAGGCTATTGGATTCTTTTTTTTTTTTTTTTTTTTTTTTTATTTTTTTTTTTTTTTTTTTATTAGTTGGAGGCTAATTACTTCACAACATTTCAGTGGGTTTTGTCATACATTGATATGAATCAGCCATAGATTTACACGTATTCCCCATCCCGATCCCCCCTCCCACCTCCCTCTCCACCCGATTCCTCTGGGTCTTCCCAGTGCACCAGGCCCGAGCACTTGTCTCATGCATCCCACCTGGGCTGGTGATCTGTTTCACCATAGATAGTATACATGCTGTTCTTTTGAAACATCCCACCCTCACCTTCTCCCACAGAGCCCAAAAGTCTGTTCTATACATCTGTGTCTCTTTTTCTGTTTTGGCATATAGGGTTATCGTTACCATCTTTCCTAAATTCCATATATATGTGTTAGTAATGTGTATGTTCTTTCTTTATCTTTCTGGTTTACTTCACTCTGTATAATGGGCTCCAGCTTCATCCATCTCATTAGGACTGGTTCAAGTGAATTCTTTTTAACGGCTGAGTAATATTCCATGGTGTATATGTACCACAGCTTCCTTATCCATTCATCTGCTGATGGGCATCTAGGTTGCTTCCATGTCCTGACTATTATAAACAGTGCTGCGATGAACATTGGGGTGCACGTGTCTCTTTCAGATCTGGTTTCCTCAGTGTGTATGCCCAGAAGTGGTATTGCTGGGTCATATGGCAGTTCTATTTCTCATTTTTTAAGGAAATTCCACACTGTTTTCCATAGTGGCTGTACTAGTTTGCATTCCCACCAACAGTGTAAGAGGGTTCCCTTTTCTCCACAGCCTCTCCAGCATTTATTGCTTGTAGACTTTTGGATAGCAGCCATCCTGACTGGCGTGTAGTGGTACCTCATTGTGGTTTTGATTTGCATTTCTCTGATAATGAGTGATGTTGAGCATCTTTTCATGTGTTGTTAGCCATCTGTATGTCTTCTTTGGAGAAATGTCTGTTTAGTTCTTTGGCCCATTTTTTGATTGGGTCATTTATTTTTCTGGAATTGAGCTGCAGGAGTTGCTTGTATATTTTTGAGATTAATCCTTGTCTGTTTCTTCATTTGCTATTATTTTCTCCCAATCTGACGGCTGTCTTTTCACCTTATTATAGTTTCTTTTGTAAGTGGCAAAAGCTTTTTATAGTTTCATTAGATCCCATTTGTTTAGTTTGCTTTTATTTCCAAGATATTCTGGGAGGTGGGTCCATAGAGGAATCTTGCCTGCTGTGATTTATGTCGGAGATGTTTTGCCTATGTTTTCCTCTAGGAGTTTCATAGTTTCTCGTCTACATTTAGATCTTTAATCCATTTTTGAGTTTATTTTTGTGTACGGTGTTAGAAAGTGTTCTAGTTTCATTCTTTTACAAGTGGTTGACCAGTTTTCCCAGCACCACTTGTTAAAGAGGTTGTTTTTTTTCCATTGTATATCCTTGCCTCCTTTGTCAAAGATAAGGTGTCCATAGGTTCGTGGATTTATCTCTGGGCTTTCTATTCTGTTCCATTGATCTATATTTCTGTCTTTGTGCCAGTACCATACTGTCTTGATGACTGTGGCTTTGTAGTATAGTCTGAAGTCAGGCAGGTTGATTCCTCCAGTTCCATCCTTCTTTCTCAAGATTACTTTGGCTATTCGAGGTTTTTTGTATTTCCATACAAATTGTGAAATTATTTGTTCTAGTTCTTTGAAAAAAAAATACGTTGGTAAAGCTTGATAGGGATGCATTGAATCTATAGACTGCTTTGGGTAGAATAGCCATTTTGACAATATTGATTTTTCCAATCCATGAACACGGTATGTTTCTCCATCTGTTTGTGTCCTCTTTGATTTCTTTCATCAGTGTTTTATAGTTTTCTATGTATAGGTCCTTTGTTTCTTTAGGTAGATATACTCCTAAGTATTTTATTCTTTTTGTTGCAATGGTGAATGGTATTTTTCCTTAATTTCTCTTTCTGTTTTTTCATTGTTAGTATATAGGAATGCAAGGGATTTCTGTGTGTTAATTTTATATCCTGCAACTTTACTATATTCATTGATTAGTTCTTTAGTAATTTTTCTTCGTAGAGTCTTAGGGTTTTCTATGTAGAGGATCATGTCATCTGCAAACAGGAGAGTTTCACTTCTTCTTTTCCCTATCTGGAATTCCTTTTATTCTTTTTCTGCTCTGATTGCTGTGGCCAACACTTTGAAAACTATGTTGAATAGTAGTGGTGAGTGTGGGCACCCTTGTCTTGTTCCTGATTTCAGGGAAATGCTTTCAATTTTTCACCATTAAGGGTAATGCTTGCTGTGGGTTTGTCATATATAGCTTTTATTATGTTGAGGTATGTTCCTTCTATTCCTGCTTTCTGGAGAGTTTTAATCATAAATGGATGTTGAATTTTGTCAAAGGCTTTCTCTGCATCTATTGAGATAATCATATGATTTTTATCTTTCAATTTGTTAATGTTGTGTATTACATTGATTGATTTGCGGATATTGAAGAATCCTTGCATTCCTGGGATAAAGCCCACTTGATCGTGGTGTATGATTTTTTTAATATGTTGTTGGATTCTGTTTGCTAGAATTTTGTTAAGGATTTTTGCATCTATGTTCATCAGTGATATTGGCCTGTAGTTTTCTTTTTTTGTGGCATCTTTGTTAGGTTTTGGAATTAGGGTGGAGGTGGCCTCATAGGAATGAGTTTTGGGAAGTTTAACCGTTCTTCTGCTTTTCTGGAAGAGTTTGATAAGTAGTGTTAGCTTCTTCTCCTAATTTTTGGTAAATTCAAGCTGTGGAAGCCAATCTGGTCCTGGGCTTTTGTTTGCTGGATAGATTTTTGATTAACAGTTTTTCGATTTCCTTGCCTGTGATGGGTCTGTTAAATCTTCTATTTCTTCCTGGTTCAGTTTTGGAAAGTTATACTTTTCTAAGAATTTGTCCATTTCATCCAAGTTGTCCATTTTATTGGCATAGAGCTGCTGGTAGTAGTCTCTTATGATCCTTTGTATTTCAGTGTTGTCTGTTGTGAATAGTAACACAATAATAGCGGGAGACTTTAATACCCCACTCACAACTATGGATAGATCAACTAAACAGAAAATTAACAAGGAAACACAAACTTTAAATGACACAATGGACCAGCTAGACCTAATTGATATCTATAGGACATTTCACCCCAAAACAAGCAACTTCACCTTTTTCTCAAGTGCACACGGAACCTTCTCCAGAATAGATCACATCCTGGGCCATAAATCTAGTCTTGGAAAATTCAAAAAAATTGAAATCATTCCAGTCATCTTTTCTGACCACAGTGCAGTAAGATTAGATCTCAATTACAGGAAAAAAATTGTTAAAAATTCAAACACCTGGAGGCTAAAGAACACGCTTCTGAATAACCAACAAATCATAGAAGAAATCAAAAAAGAAATCAAAATATGTATAGAAATGAATGAAAATGAAAACACAACAACCCAAAACCTATGGGACACTGTAAAAGCAGTGCTAAGGGGAAGGTTCATAGCATTACAGGCTTACATCAAGAAACAAGAAAAAAGCCAAATAAATAACCTAACTCTACACCTAAAGCAATTAGAGAAGGAAGAAATGAAGAGCCCCAGAGTTAGCAGAAGGAAAGAAATCTTAAAAATTAAGGCAGAAATAAATGCAAAAGAAACTAAAGAGACCATAGCAAAAATCAACAAAGCTAAAAGCTGGTTTTTTGAAAAAATAAACAAAATTGACAAACTATTGGATTCTTGAGAGAACCTTTCTGAGGAAGCTATTTGAGTATCACATTAGTCCATCTGTAACAACCTCGGTATATTAGTGGATAAAAATGATTGGCTGGATATTTCAGTTTCTCAGGCACATAGTGGTACTGCACTTTCTGGTCATCATGTTGTTGGGTGGGGTCGTGTAATTCTGGCCAATGAACAAGGCAAGGCCCACCAGATCTTTCTTCTGCCACTGGCAGGGCCAACAGTAATGTTCAAATGGCACATGTTCCATCTGTATAGACCCCTGCATGATGACAATGAATGAGCAAAACTCCTTTGAGATCCCATGCAAAACAAGCCTTCATTATTTTGAATCACTTGATTTTTTTAAGGTGTTTATTACATGTGGTTATGGTTGTTTAGTCACTAAGTCGTGTCTGACTCTTTGAAACCCCATGGACTATATAGCCTGTGAGGCTCCTCTGTCCATGGGGTTTCCTAGGCAAGAAAACTGGAGTGGGTTGTCATTTCCTTCTCTAGGGGATCTTCCCAACCCGGGGATTGGACCCTCATCTCCTGCATTGGCATATTAGGCAGACTCTTAAATGGTGTTCATGATCCTATCACCCCGAGTGTGGGCAAGACACCCTGAGTGTGAATATGGTGGGCTATCCCTCTCATGATATGCAAAAAAAATTAAAAAGCAGATATTGAGATCCTTAATCATTTGACTTTGAGTTAATCAAAAGGAAACTTATTCTGGGTGAGCTTGACCAAGTCAGGTGAGCCCTTAAGAAAAAAAAAAAAAAGCAGCAGCAGAAGCAGACATTCCTACTGGCCTAGATGAAACAAACAATCTTGTTTTTAACTGCCTATGGACAAGGGCAGTTTCTAGAAGCTGAAAGCAGTTCCAGCTGACAGCTAGCAAGAAAATGGAGGTCTCAGTCACACAGCTGCAAGGAAATGATCTCTGCCAACAGCCATTGAGCTTGGAAGGGAAGCTCAAGCCTCAGATGAGACTGTGGCCCCAGCAGACATCTGGATTTTCATAATTGCAAGGGTCTGATCACAGGACCCACCACACCCATATTTGGAATTCTGACCCACAGAAACGGAGAGGTAATGAATTTGTCTTGTTTTAAGCTGCTAAGTTTGTGGTAATTTGTTACCATAACAAAAAATGAATACATCACAGCATAACTGAGTTTCTTTTGACTGATAAAGTGGGAAAATTAATTACTATGTTATGATTATTATAGTGCTAGAAATATTTTGGAAAGGAGAAAAGTCAGATTCATGAATAGTGCATCTGCACAATAGAATATGAGATGGCCATTAAAATGAATGAGGTAAGTCTGTATGTGCTATTATTGAACCATCTTTAACATATCTGTTCAATGAAAAGTAAGGTACAGATCATGTGGACAACATAATGCCATTTGCATTTTTAATGAATATATAAATATAACTGCACATCCAAAAACAACTTCTGGAATTAATAAAGAACTATTAACAATCACTATATCAGAGAAGAAAGATAGAACAATGATCTTTCAGTTCAGTTCAGTTCAGTAGCTCAGTCATGTCCAACTCTTTGCGACCCCATGAACTGCAGCATGCCAGGCCTCCCTGTCCATCACCAACTCCCAGAGTCCACCCAAACCCATGTCCATTGAGTCAGTGATGCCATCCAACCATCTCATTCGCTGTCAGCCCCTTCTCCTCCTGCCCTCAATCTTCCCAGCATCAGGGTCTTTTCAAATGACTCAGCTCTCCGCATCAGGTGGCCAAAGTACTGGAGTTTCAGCTTCAACATCAGTCCCTCCAATAAGCACCCAGGACTGATCTCCTTTAGGTTGGACTGGTTGAATCTCCTTGCAGTCCAAGGGACTCTCAAGAGTCTTCTCCAACACCACAGTTCGAAAGCATCAATTCTTTGGCACTCATTGTAGTATAAATTCTTACACTGCTTGGATTTTTATCACATGCTCATGTTGTTTTTTCCATTTTAAAAAGCAAATAGAAATGAAAAACAAACTAATCAGCCTACATTTATTTAATACAAACTGGATGCAAATCACTTTACTAGGGACACAGTTGCACAATCAATCATGGAGTAGCTGCTTGCTTAGCACTGTGTCGGGTGGGCCAAGTCTGAAAAAGTTAATGGGAACACATAAAATTATAACTTCTGCACACAACTGGGAAAATGGCCTGGCAGTTAATGAAGACCCAAGGGGGCACAATAAGATAGTCTGCAGATGCTGCAAGGATGGGAGAGGGTAGGCTGTGAAGAGGGGCACCATCTTTGACATTGCAGAGTCAAAGTTGCCATACAAAGGGCCTTGCCCCCCTTTTAGTCAGTCTGAAGCTGATGAGTCAGGGGCTTCAAGAGGTAAGTTGGACTTATAGCAGATGTTGCTGGTACCTTGAGTCCCAGCTCCCTGGCCCACCTCTGATTTTAGCCACATCTGTGCTGGGCAGATACAGGTACCTTGACACAGTGGCCCCCAACCTTTCTGGTACCTGGGACTGGTTTCACAGAAGACAATTTTTCCATGGACTTGGGGTGGGGGTGCGAGTTTGGGGATGATTCATGTGCATTACATTTGTTGAGCATTTTATGTCTGTTATTATTACATCAGCTCCACTTCAGGTCATCAGGCATTAGATCCCAGAGGTTGGGGACCTCTGCCTTGGCAGATTCTCACCCCCATGAAACCTTTGCTTTTCAGCATGGGATCTTTTGCCACATCTGTGGGAAGCCAGACTCTGGAAGTGCTGGGAAATTAACATCTTGGGTGGTAACCCTCCACAAACAGCAAAGGGGGCCAGTGGATAAAACTCCCACCTCCCGTACCTAAGAGAGAAATTCTGGAAGGCCTTCTATGAGTTAAGCCTCCTTGTCTACAGAGGCGAGAACATTTATAAGGTAGCCTTTATGGGTTTTTCCTTCTCCCAGCTCACTCTGCCCCCCCTCCCTTCCTCTTCCTGAATGGAGTCTTTCCTGAAGTCACTTCCCAAATAAATTACACACACCTAAATTTTTGTTTCAATCTCTGGTTTTGTGGGTACCCAAACCAAAGCAATGTTCATAAATGAAGAACAGAGCAAACTGTTTTAAACTGTTGAATATGCAAAGCAACAGAAAACTGCTTCTTGCAACATTATTTCTAGTGCTAGCCTAAAATAATCTTAAATCTCCAGGAAAAGTGCTCACAGTGCCTCTAGAAGAAAGGATTCTACAGGGTGGCGGATGGTATTCAATCTTAGAGAAAGCCTATTGTGCTAAATGAAACCTGTTCTAAGAAGGCTAACCTGTAGTTGCTCCCGGTAGGAGGCATTTCAAATACTCAATAAATTCTCCTTACTTTCATTTTACCTCCTTATACTTCATTATGCCCTAAGGAACGCAACAAATAATTCCCATTGGCCCTTGCTGTTTACTGCTTTCCCAATATAGAACAAAATGCTTATCACTCTCTTTCTTGTGATTTAGCCAGACTTAGTCATCACTCCTCTTAATGTCACATCATTCAGTCATTCTGATTACCCTTTTCTGAATTCCTTCTTGCTGTCCACACGTACCAAGGGTTCCCAGTAAAGTCTTGTCTCAGAAGCAGGGGGCCTAAGACAGGCTTCAGGAAGACTTCAATTTGAATAACAGCAACAGAGAAGAAATAGCCTTTTTGTCCCCTTTCTTTCAAATCATTTCTGTATTGAAAGAGCCAGTAGAATCTGTAGCCATTTAATTTCACAGAGGAAACCTAGAATTTTCCGATTCCTCTCCATCAGAGCCACTATTTGCTGTAGATTTTTCTCAGATACACCTGTTTCCTTTGTGCTACTCCTTTTGTTGTAGGCACCATTAAGCTAATTGCGGCCCCAGTTGGCCTCTATACCCAAGGAAAATAGTCCAGTATCAATTCAAAACAATTGCTCTAACGGTGCACTTTTCTCTCTGCCTGCTCATCCTAAAGACGGTTGTATGGCTTCAAGGTTGCTGCTGTTAATATTAGGGAAGGTTTTATTCTTTTGTAAATCTTTATCAGCCCTTTCTTTTTTCTCCAGAATGGCTGCTTCTGGGGCCTAGCTGGTTTCTTTAGACAACTTTCTTCCTTTCCTAAAGTCTTTCAGTATATAGAAAGGCCTGCCTATCATCATTTCCCATATTTGCTCCTGCGGTCACTTCTCTTTGCATATGTTCTCTGAGGCAATTTAGTTTCTCACTGAGCAGAGTTCAACTTTATTGTAAATTATAGCCAGATCTGCAAGTTAACTAAGAGAAATTTAAAGGAAAAAAATTAAATATTTAATCCTTCTCAGTAGTTTTTAACAAATTAAAAATTTGTTTGGGAATTTTTTTGGGAAACAATACATGGTGCTATTTGACATCACTAGATTTAAACAAAGGACTTGTATTTTTTATAAGTATATAAAGTATACATGCTTCATGTTAATACTTTACATGTTATGATACTCACTGTGATAACTTACGAGACCTCAGTTTGCACTCTGCACAACATATGTAAACAAAAGTGGCTAGTCCACACTAGGCACACTTCACATATGTTGGCTCATTTGAATTTTCACAATAATCTCCATCCTACAGATGATCAAACTTAGTATAAGTGACCTGCTCAACCTGCTAATTACAACCATAGGCAAAATAAAATCTATCCACTCTCCACTTCATCACACTGCTTCTCAGTAACAGACATAATCCCTGTATCTATGTGCTCAAAGTCATTATCACAGTCAGCATACACAATTCAGATAGGAGAAGCCACTCCTTCCTACTGTGTCATATTAGGAATATGCATTTTTGAACAAGCATAAAACTCATATCTTATATAGTTATCCTTTTTAAAGAAATCATGGAATATTATCTCCTGCTTCTTTCTACAACCCTATGATGTCAGAAAGTATTTTTCACAAATTCTGTTAGAAAGCTACAGGACACACCATTTGTTGTTGGCTGCCCTAACCATGATTTCCAATCCATTATTCCCAACCATCTTCCACAAGTGGGAACAGAAAATCCTGTGGCTAAGATACATGCTAAAATTAGCTAAGGGATTTCTGGGGAAGCTTTTGTCTTCCTGACAGATGTGGCATATTTCCTCTCTCCTTCTTAACTTAAATATGAATGGAATGACCAGAGCCAAAGTAGCCATCTTTCAACCATGAGGGAAAGGCTACAATAAACTCTTCTGTGTTTTAACCACAGAAGATTGTGTTTAATCTCCTCTGTTTCTGTGATTTACAGCTGAACGTGCTGCTAACTGATGTAGGAACAAAACATTTTACAGTAGAGTTTGCTTCCTTTAAGATGGTATTTTAGCAAGAGGTGTCTTCTGAAAAACAATCTAGACAAGTGCTGTTTAAGAGGCTTTCTGTGAAAATGGAAATGTTCTGTATCTGTGCTGTCCAATATGATAGCCATGTATGACTATCAAGCACTTGAGATGTGTCTAGTGCAACTGAGGAACTAAATTTATTTAATTTTAAATAACTCAAATTTGGGGTTTCCCAGGTGGCACAGTAGTAAAGAATCCACCTGTCAAAGCAGGAGATGCAAGATGTGGATTTGATCCCTGAGTCAGGAAGATTCCCTGGAGGAGGAAATGGTAACCCATTCTAGTATTCCTACCTGGAGAATCCCATGGACAGAGGAGCCTGGTGGGCTACAGTCCATAGGGTCACTAAGAGTCAGAAATGACTGAGCAACTGAGTGCACGTGCATGCACATACACACACACGCACACACACACAGGTCAACTTTAAATGCAAGTGCTAGTGGCTACATACTGCACAATGCAATCTAGACATTTTGTTAGTTGTGACATACATGTCAAGTCTCTGGGATAAGAAACTGAAAACTTGTACAAACCTACTCCAAGCAATAAATTATCTTTTTTCAGCCTGAACAAATATACAGTAATAACCCAAAAATGACATAGAACAGCCAAATGTTTTAGTAGTTTTAAAACTGTTTCTATTGCCAGAGTGAAAGCTTCAGCTGAAAGATTGCTTGAGGTCCTGAACTAACACATGGTTAAAGTACATGTCTTTCGGATGAGGGAAAATAGTGAATTCTTAAGCTGAAAATACAGAAGATTGCCTCATTTTTCTGACAGGCACCTCAAAAGCACTGACACAAAAGTGTAATTATTCTTAAGATACATCAATAAAACAAGTTTCACTTCATCCAAGTCATTAACTCTATAAACACTGCAGTGGGCAAGATCTACTTTTAGCAAGGGGTATTCTGGGGACCTCTAATCCACTTCATCAGCAAGTCTCTGTTCCATATTTCATACCTTTTTCCTCAAATATATTTTTCTTATATTTTATTAGAAATAC
Source organism: Cervus canadensis (assembly GCF_019320065.1). Classification (NCBI taxonomy): domain Eukaryota; kingdom Metazoa; phylum Chordata; class Mammalia; order Artiodactyla; family Cervidae; genus Cervus; species Cervus canadensis. The sequence goes on along the minus strand of NC_057402.1, from coordinate 20,419,748 downwards.
ATTGCAAAGTACTTATACATCTGAAATTATATCTGAAAATTTCTCTCTGTGCCCCAGATGTAAAGCTACCATTTATCAATGTATGTCCTTAGGCAATCACTTAACCTCTTGAGGACGGTTTCTTCATCTCTAAGATGATGGTGATAGTCATGCCCTTTCTATCTTATAGGATTGTCTTAATAACTAAAAAAAGTTAATGCATAAAAATATCCTTCGAATATCACAGTGATTTATCATTTCAAGGTAATAGTATTACAGTTTATTGTAGCTGAAAGTTAAAGTACATATTTTATTACTTGTGATGGCTTTACTCTTAAACCAAGTCCACTGTCTTGAAATGGATATAAAAAATAGCTTATTTTAAACCCAAACTGAGCACTAGAACTAGTCATCTCAAGGGAAAATATCCATGAACTTTTGAAGAGGTTTAGATGGAATGGTTCCTTGCATCTGTGTTTATTTTGCTGGAGTGAAGTTTGCCTCTGGCAAAGAAATCAGAAAATCTGTATTTCATTTTCCTCTTCATTTATAAGATGATAGAAACATGTTCATATATATATCTCTTTTGGGGGACGTCAAATAAACATATATTGTAAATTCAAGGAAAATCTTTGGAGCCACTTGTAAACAAAGTCTATGAAATCACCTCCTCCACCCCCTCAGCCAACCTGGTCTTCCTGACTCAGGAATTGGCCACAGAAATAAAAATATTTTACTAACTCTTTGGCTTCCTTATGAAGAGACTTTGAGTACCGAGATCTTTATTTCCAAGTCTGTTTTAGGTTTTCACTAAAGGTTTTATATAAGAACTTTAGTGGTATGTGTACCAGGCAGTCACCAGTGAAGTCACATAGCTAGAAGTACTCTATAGAGCATCCATCTACTGCATTCTTAGAACTTTACTATTAAATTTATTCATATGTATACATTTATACCATTTGCTTATTAAAATAAAAAAGAACAATGAAACCCTTTTGATAATCACAAACAGCTGAAATCAAGAAAACAGTTGCAGTATTTTATCAGTTTCTGCTTCCAATGTATTTTTGTATTTAACTTAGCTATATCATATGTTTTAAAATAACAATTCACACATATGAATATAGGTGATAAGAGTTTGCAGTACAATAACATGATACACATGAACTAAAATTCCTCTCCAGTAAAATGTATTCTTTTGAAAGCAAAGCCATTTCTGTCTTAAGGGATGCTCAATCCACACACAGGGTCTAACACACATCTCCAAAAATAATTATTTATGTACTTATTACATGACTCCATTGGTGGAAAGAACATAAGTGGAAAATTGTTTTCCAAATTGATTCTCTATTAATATCTAAAAAGTTCTTATATTTATTCTTACAAATAAATTAGAGAGGAAGCACCAACAATTAATTCTATCGGTTATTAAGTTACTGTCTCTCTGTTTCAAACCCACCCTTCCATACGCTGTTTAGTGATTCTGGGCTGGGAGCCGGCAAACATTTCTGCATTGCAAGTTGGATCCACATTAGGCAATTCTAAATGGTCACTAGAGAGAGAATGAAAAGCCAGAGGACAAAGAAGTGATTTGTTGGCCCGCAGTTTCTGTGAATATCATCCCAACCATGTTTTTTCAGCCCAGCAGTGGTAGTTCCTTCCTGCAGAGGCAGCTGAATCATTTTGCAGTTTCTCTAGAATGTGTAAAATCAGCCCCATTGTCTCCCTACCCACAGAGAGATCAGCCCATCCAGAGAGGTGTGGATCCCAAGCCCATGGAGAACATCCCATGAATTCAGAGATTCCAGCGTCACCAAGCAGTCCCTCCTCCTCAAAGGTCTGAATTTCAGCTCAGTGAAGTCTCATCCCCTAAGACTCTAAGTTTTCATAATTACAACCTCTTCCCTTTGCTCTTTCAGCAAACCTAGGGGTAGTTCCTGCTCCTCAAAGTTTAGCACGCCTCAGAATCACCTGGAGAGCTTGCAAATCACAGATCCTTGGCACTCCCTACCGGAGATTCTTATTCAGTATGTCTGGGACAGGGCCTGAGAATCTGCCTTTCCATCAAGTTCCCCAGCAATACATAGGCTTCTGGTCTTGGATTCAGTAGGGATCTTGTCTTTAGACTTAAATGTAATACTGAGTTCCTAGCCAAAGGGAAATGGGATATGAATAATCCAAGACATGTAGTGGCATTACAGTTCATCAAATTATCATCTCTGGACGACTGTGACAGAGTTCCTTGGCAGATCCCAGTGGTGGCTGCACCTGAGCATGATGTCAATGGAGGCAATAGCAAGGACAGTGATGTGGGCTCAATTCTCCCGAGTGCATTGATTTGCTTAAAGAAAGAAAGTGAAAAGCTTAGCTTGGGTCTTTAAATATGATGCTAGAACTCAGGGGAGGGAAAGTGGCATCTGTTTGGATTTAGATGAAACTGAGAATTTTAAAAACTCAAGTCACTCTGACTATCTTTTGTTAGTGAAAGAAGTCTGCTCTCCTGTGTTTGGGGAGGTAGCCTTCCCTTGCATAAAGTTATAATAACTTCACTTAGAACAGCTGCCCAGGCAGGATGCTCATTATCTTGAAGGTTCATTCCCTAAACGGGGATGCCAATTACCCCAACAACCCCTTATGTCTACTAGACCCATACCCAGAGCAAGATCTCTTCATGGTGGGGGAGGATCCTCATTTAATTTCTTCTGGCTGGGAGAGAATGTAGATATTTTTTGGAGAATTACCATGGAATATCAATGCTTTCATATTGTGGCACTGGAGAAGACTCTTGAGAGTCCCTTGGACAGCAAGGAGATCAAACCAGTCAATCTTAAAGGAAATCAACTCTGAATATTTATGGAAGGACTAATGCTGCAGCTGAAGCTCCAATACTTTGGCCATCTCATGCGAAGAGCCAACTCATTAGAAGAGACCCTGATACTGGGAAATATTAAAGGCAAAAAGAGAAGATGGTAGCAGAGGATGAGATGGTTAGATAGCATCACTGACTCACGGACATGAATTTGAACAAACTCCCAGAGATAGTAGAGGACAGAGGAGCCTGGCGTGTTGCAGTCCATGGGGTCGCAAAGACACGACTGAGCGGCTGAACTGCAATCATAAACAATCATGTGTTAACTCCACTGTAGCTGTTATTCCAAAACAATATTTATATTGGGGCAAATTACACCAACTATGGTACCTGGTATGTGGGTATTGGCTTACCAAATGCTTTTTTTCTCCATACCAATTAAGAATCATGAAAAAAATTTTGCTTTACTTAGAAGGGTCATCAGTATGCCTCAGAACCATGAATACAGCAACTGTATTCACTGCTATAATATGGCCCACAGGGATCTGATTATCTTGGCATTCCAGACAATATCATACTGGTTGTGGTAGAAGAAAAATGTTTACCACAGAGATACTGACATCCTAATCCCCAAAACCTGTGAATATTTTACCTACCTGACAGAAGAGACTTTGAAGACTATGATTAAGAATATTGAAAAGGGAGTTCATCCAGAAGTAACCAGATGAGGTTCAATACAATCACAAGCTCATTTTAAGAGAAGGCAGGAGGATCAGAGAAAGCAAGAGAGTGAAAAAGATATGATGATGGAATAAAAAGTAAGAGAGACAGAGATTGAGAGGGAGGAAGAGGGGGAGAGACAGAGAGACTTGACTTGCAGGTGCGTCAACCTGTTGGTTTTGGAGATGGGGGAAGGGGACACAAGGTGAGGGAATGCAGGTGTCCTAGAGAAGCGGGAAAAAACAAAGAAGTGGATTTCCTCATAAAGCCTCCAGAAGGAATGTAGCCTTGTCAACACCTTGATTTTAGGACTTCTGATCATTACAACTGTAAGATAATAGATGGGTATGGTTTGAGTACACTAAGCTTGTAGTAATCTGTTACAGCAGCACTAGGAAAGGAATATACTGGTCCATTACCCTGATGACATTTTGCTGACTGAATCTAACGAGCAAAAAATAGCAAGTACTTTAGATGCCTTAATGAAATATATGTGAACCAGAGGTTGGGAAATAAATCCCATAAAAACCCAGAGTTCATCACCTCATAAAGTTTCAGGTGATTCTAAGTCCTTAATGGACACTAGCTACCTTTGTACTTAACATTTTATCTAGTAGGTATAGAACAAAGTAGTCTCTTATTTTGATCTCTTTTTAAAGGACTAGTTCTCTAGAGTCTCTTCAATAAAAATACACTTATTTTATTTCTGGGTTATGTACACATTTATATTTTATTGTCAGAATTTTAATTTTAATATAAAAACTATCATTTGAACACAGATTCAAGATGTTTTAAAATTTTGAACCCAGAAACTGCCACCAAAAATAACTGACTACATCTTTATAATGCCAGTTGCTGCTGCTGCTGCTGCTAAGTCGCTTCAGCCGTGTCCGACTCTGTGAGACCCCAAAGACAGCAGCCCACCAGGCTACCCCATCCCTGGGATTCTCCAGGCAAGAACACTGGAGTGGGTTGCCATGTCCTTCTCCATGTTATCATGCTAGAGTTTACTTAAAACAAAAGGTAAATTAATATTAAAGGTATTAATTCTATAGGTGTATATTATAGTTACACTTTCAAACTAAAATAGTAAAAAAAGAGACCCAGTTAAGAAAATAAATAATGTGCTGCACTTTGAAAAGAAATGTCTTAATGTACACTTCAATTTTCTAAGCTTTACCAAACTGTTTTTGTAAAAAAAAATTTATATGACCTTAGAAAATCAAAATGATAATTATTTACTAAAAATATAGTATGTACTAAGCACTCTGAGATCCATTAAACTAAATGCGAAGTTGGGAGAGGTCATAGTTTCCACTCTCTAAAAGCCTGCAATTTGGAACTTAAATAAAGTCTTACAATGTTAAAAAGTTACCTAACAGTGAAAAAGCACAATGCAGAAAAAAGATAACAAACCAAAAGAACTGAATACAATATGGAAGGGTATTATGAAGTCAGACAGAGAAAAACGAATACTGTATGCTTTCTCTTATGTGTGGAACCTAAAAACAAAATGAATCAACAAATATAACAAAACAGAAACAGACTCACAGATACAGAGAGAAACTAGTGATTATCAGAGGGAAGAGGGGTAGAGGCAGGGGTAAAACAGGTAAAGGGGATTAAGAGGTACAACTGCTAGATATAAAATAAATAAGTCATCAGGATGTAATATACAGCACAGGGAATATAGTCAATATTATACAATAACTTTGTGTAGAGTATGAACTTCCCTGGTGGCTCAGTGGTAAAGAATCTGCCTGCCAAGCAGGAGATGTGGGTACAATTCCTGGTTCAGGACGGAGAAGGAAATGGCAACCCATTCCAATATTCTTGCCTAGAAAATCTCATGAACAGAGGAGCCTAGAGGGCTACAGGCCATGGAGTTGCAAAGAGTTAGACATGACTTTGTGACCGAGCACACACACTCATGATGTATAGTTTATAAATATAACAAATTACCAAAAAAAATGGAATTGCATAGCAGTCTAAATGAAGCTGAGGAAATCAGTAAACTTTGGGGAAGTGGGATTTGAGCTGAGTTTTCAAGGAATGATGAACAAAAATCACACTCTTAAAAGAGAAAAGGACAACTTTTAATACTTCATTTTATAGAGAGAAATTTGAGACTCAGAATGCTTAATATTGGTAAGACTCTGTATTGACATATCTGAAATGTTAAGATGTGTTCCTAAAGACTTCAAAGATTCAAGTGTCCTCAAGTCTACAAGGACAGGTCGAGAAGACATCTGATACAACAGTTTCTCCATTCAGATAGTAGTGCATGAATTAACTGCAACATTCATAGAAGGCTTAACATATTCTAAATTGACTGGGATGAGCTCCTTTTGCCATAGTCACCTACTTTTTAAGTTCTTTAAACTTAACTGATGGGGCTTCCCAGGTGGTGCTGTGGTAAAGAACCCACTTGCCAATGCAGGAGACTCAAGAGGCATGGGTTTAATCCCTTTGCCAGGAAGATCCCTGGAGTAGGAAATGGCAACCCACTCCAGTATTCTTGTCTGGAAAATTCCATGGACAAAGGAGCCTGGTGGGCTACATTCCATGCGGTTCTCAAAGAGTTGGACACGGCTGAGCAACTGAACACACACACACATAAACTTAAGTGATAGCTACCGTGTTTTCCACATTATAAACAAAAAAGTACAATACAGAGGGAAAAGTAGACTCAAAGTCAGGAGACTGAAGTCCTGATCCACTTGGACGTGTTACTTAGTCATTCAGTCATATCCAACTCTTCTGTGACCCCAGGGACTGTAGCACACCAGGCTCCTCTGTCCATGGGATTTCCCAGGCAAGAATTTTGAAGAGGGTTGTCATTTCCTTCTCCTGGGATCTTCCTGACCCAGGGATCAAACTCATGTCTCCTGCTTGGCAGGCGGATTGTTCACCACTGAGCCACCTGGGAAACCCCCCACTAAGACAACATGATTTTTAAGCTCCATCAGCTCCTAAATCCTATGGCAATATAAAAGTTTTGCTAGGCCAGGATAAATTGTTAAGCAGCCCATTATCCTTCCAACTCTAATCCCAATGCTGTATTTAGACTAACTTCTCTCTAAAACTAATTAAAATCATTGCCTCTTTTGGGGCAATTTGATCTGCACATCTGATTCATTTTCTGATACTGATAGAAAAGGAAAGAAACACAAAGGAACATAGTTCTAACTCCACATGGCCCCATCTGTATGCAAATCACCAAAGAGAATGCAAAACATTCCCAACATCAATAATGTCAGAGTTATTAAAGCAAGTAATTTCCTTTTCCTGATGCCGTTTTCATGAAGCTTGTTGAGACAGTCTCTTGCACGTTTCTTAAGGTCTTTTTTCCAAGTGAGTTTTCCAAGGAAATAGCCTCCCATGTTTATATAGATCCCTTCCAGTTTTGAGCAGAGAAGAGCTCAGCGGACAATCTTTGGGTGAAAGGGTAACTGTACAAGTGATCCTTAATTACTCCCAAAACTTCACTTTGCAGAATTTTCTCACTATGTTTTCCATGACCATTATTTTGTGCGGACCCTAAGGATATACCATTCTCCTTTTTAAATTCTGACCCAGATTTCAATTCAAACAAAATATCTTTTCCATATCTTTTTTTTTCCCCTGGACATCTTAAGCTGATATTTGTAAAGTTCTTTACACAAAAATTAGAAGAAACAATAAAAAAAAAAATAAAAAAGAATAGACTACAAAGGGTATATTTCCTCTCCCAAACTAGTTAATTCACAGAATCACCTTTTGAACACTCAAGTTTAACCCTTCTTTCTATTCCCCTCTTTGCACTTTTCTTCCCAAGTCACAGTATGGCGTAAAGAGTGTCAGTCACTCAGACCTTCTAAGGAAATGAACAGATAAGAGATTTGATGTGCAGTGCAACTTGCATGTTCTATTGAGCGCATTCTTATCAGTGAAGACACAGGAGCTGGTCTCCATCCTTCACTCCTCAATGGTTGGAGCTACTTCCTTGTAACTTCATTATCAGTCTTCTTGACTTTGCACCAAAAACAAACAAACAAGGAAACCCTCAGGAAATAACTCTACAATTATACAAAGCAACTTTTAAAAGTGTCATGAATCTAGAAGATTGGAGAACAGTCACTGCTCCTTCCCCACCTCATCACAAGGTAAGCAGCGAGCCTCCCACCCCTCCTCGAGGCCCTAGGGGCTTTCCCAGTCATCACTGTCTCACTGCACAGATGGAGCCAAAGGTGTTAAGTTTCTCTTATATTTGAAACTAAAACATTCATCATAGTTCCAAATCCTTCCTCCAATCTGATGCTTGGAATGACATGGAACATTAATCTCCTCTTTCCTCTAGGGCTTGCCAACGATCAAAAAAACTTCTGCCTGTAAATGGCTCTCAGCATTGATACATCCTGAAACCGTCTGTGTGCATCAGGAGAGAAACAAAGCTCACTTGCTTCTATGAAAAAAATTCATGTTTTTTCATGCTCGGGGCCTTACTCCTGAGAATCAAATTGGAAAACACCATTTTGAAAGGCACATTCAAAGACAATCTGTGAAGGAAAAAAATAGCTGCTAGAAGCAAGTAAACAATCTTATACTTGGATCTCTGAAAACAAGATAAAAGTACTTTGCAAAGGAACAAAATCTAAGGAACTCAGAAAAACTGAAGTCAATTGTGAACCTGATTTGCTGACACTCTTCTCATAAGAGGGCCTGTGCTGTTTTTAAAAAAATAAATATGTAAATAAAGTTGCCTTGCCCATATATAAGAAGCAGACATTTCGTTTTTTCCTTCATAATATACCAACAGAAACCACCAAAAGCAAGTTTCCACTGTCTGGAGAATAAAGGCCAAACTTCATTATAGTTTACATACCTCTTCACGACACGGCCCAGTCTGGCTTTTGGACCATATTTCCCCTATAATCTCATACGCAGCCTTTGTTCTAGCAGGACTAGTTATTAGCAGTTTCTCACAATTGTCACATTTTCTCAGGTCTGTGCACACACACACATCCCTCAAATGCCATCCCTATTTTTGACATACTCATATCTCCCTCCACATTGTCTAGCTAACTTCTATTTCTCCTTCAAAACTCAGAGTAAGTATTATCTATTGGAAGTCTTTTCTGATTACCATAGGATAAAACGGATCCCTCACTGTTTTTATCGTCCCCTGCATGATGTTAATGCCCACACTGGGCGAATTTAGGTGAGAAATTCTCTAATGACACCATGATCTTAATACATTATTTCTCATGGACTGATGCAGAGAAATTTTTTTAAAAGACTACACCCACAGTAACTGTTTTGTAACTATGAATACTGAAAAATAGTTTTATAAAGAATATATAATGCCAAAGCATTAAATAACAAATTGTGTACATTTTAAGTTTTATAGCTTCCAGAAAATAAAATAACATTTAATGAATCCAGTGGTGCACCACTTTTATAAAAGCAGTCATAATTTTATACATATTATCATACTGTACATTGTATTTTCTTAAGGCATCTGTATAATCAATTACAACTAGATAAATATCATTACAAAAAACTGTTAAAATGATTAGAGTAGCATTAAAATAAACATAGTTCCTGTCCCAAGTGTATTTTGAGCAGGGGCTGGAAGATGGAGAGAATGTGTATTTTTATGGACAAGATTAAGTAATAAATATTGCAAGATAGTATGACTGTATGGTCTCCTTAGGTAAACATTGGTAAATTTTGCTTTGTTACAATAAATAAATGTGAATAGATTTGTTCTGCTACAGTAGAGAGTATAAACCAATAGTTAGTAGGAGAAGGACACAAATTTTGAGTTCAGGGCAGGTGTAATAGTATGTGGGCTTAAAGTGGAAGTAAGACAGAAATATCGGATGACAGTTGAAAAAATCTTTGGAATCAGAGTAAAGGTCTATTTGATTGAATTAAACAATTGGTAGTCAACATGCTTCTAAGAAGGAGACAGACGAAAATATTTATTCTGTGAGAAACCTGAAGGGGAATAAGACCGACTGGCAAGAGATTGTTTAGAGATAAAACCCTAGTGTAGGAGGATGGTGAGAAGAAAAAGAGTCAAAAAGCATTGCACCTAAAGAAGTTCAAGAGTCTAGTGGCCAGCAACACATAAAAATAAGTTAGAGGATAGGAGAGTACCTACAATGTGTCCATACAATATTGAAAACTGTCAGTCCTTCTCAGAATAGTATATGAATTTATCTCGGATTTAATAAGGAGATTTGGGGAGTGGGGGCAGAGGGAACAGAGGTGATGTGACAAAGTGATTTAATGGTCATCTGGAATATAAACTGACAGAAGTAGCCAACAAAAAATGTTAAAGGAATAACAAGAGGGAAGTTTCTTTTCTAGTTACTAAAGGCTTTAAAAATGCTAAAATCATAATAAATAAAAGCAGTATGATATTTGTCTTAAGAACTGATAGACTGATGATTACACAAAAGACTAGAAAGCCTAGAAGTAATCTACAGTATATGCAAAATTATAATGTATATTTAAGTTACATTTCAAACTACTGAAACGAACTTAAGAAAAACAGACAATCTGAACAGACCTATAACAAATAAAAAGACTGAATTAGCAATCAAAAAGTTACCCACAAAGAAAAATCCAGGCCCAGATGGCTTTACTGATGAATTCTACTAAACATTTAAAGAATACCAATCTTTCACAAACTCCTCCAAAAATCAGAAGAGGAGGGAGTACTTCCCACCTCATTCTCAGGCCAGTATTACCCTGATACTAAAACCAAAGACATCATGAGGAAAGAAAACTACAGACCAATATATTTTACAAATATGGAAATAAAAACTCTCAACAAAATACTGGCAAGTTGATTCTAGAAACATAATAAAAAGAATTATATACTATGACCAAGTAGAATTTATCCCAAGGGTAACTTAACATCTGAAAATCAATGTAATACCCTCTATAGACAGAAAAAAAAACACATGATCATCCCAATAGAAGCAGAAAAATAATCTGATTAAACCCAACACCTTTTCATAATAGAAACACTAGACAAACTATGAATCAAAGGGAACTTCCATAACACGATAAAGGACATGTACAAAACCCCCAAAGTTAAGGGAATACTTACCTGTGAATAACTGGTCGCTTTCCCTCTAAGATCAGGAACAAGACAAGGGTGTATGTTCTTGTTACTTCCATTCAATATCACATTAGAAGTTCTAATTTAAGCAATTAGGCAAGAAAAATAAATAAAATTTGTCTAAATTGGAAAGGAAGAAGTAAAACTATCTCTATTCACAGGTAAAATAATCTTGTATGTGAATAATCCTAAGGAATCCACCAGAAAACTATTAATGAGTTCAGCAAATTTGCAAGATACAAGTTCAATATATAAAAATCAATTCTATTTCTACATACCTGCAAATTTGCAATCCAAACATGAAATTTTGAAAACTTCATTTATAATAGCATTGAAAAAGAAAAAAAATGCTTAGGAATAAACTTAGTAAAATGCAAGATTTATGCTCTGAATTCTATAAACATTATCAAAAGAAATTAAAGAAGATGTAAATTAATGGAAATCATTCCATGATCATGAACTAGAAGACAATATTATCAAAACATCAATATTCTTCAAATTGACCTACAGATTCAGTGAAATCTTTAATAGATTTTCAGCTGACTCCTTTATTGAAATAGGAAAGTTAATTCTAATATTCATAATGGAATTTCCAGCAAACCAGAATAGCCAAAACAAGCTTGAAAAGGAACAGAAAAGGAAGACTCATGCTTCTCAATTTGAAATCTTGCACAAAGTTACAGTAATCAAAACAGTGTGGAGTGGCATAAGGATAGACATATAGACAAATGGAATAGAATTTAGAGTCCAGAAATAAACACATTTGTTTATGGTCAACTGATTTTCAACAAGGATACTAAAATCATAAAATGGAAAAAAACTGTCATTTCAACAACTGGTTTTGGTACAACTGGATAGCCACATGCAACAAAATAAGGTTGGATCCTTACCTAATACCACTTCCAAAAGTCAATTGAAGATGGACCAAAGACCTAAATGTAAGCATAAAAACTATAAAACAGTTAGAAGAAAACAGGGGTAGATCGACACGACCTTAGATTTGACAATGTTTTCTTAGATATGACACCAAACTGGAGTACTGCTCAGTCATTTCTGACTCTTTGTGATCCCATGAACTGTAGCCCACCAGGTTCTCTGTCCATGGAATTTTCCAGGCAAGATACTGAAGCAGGTTGCCATTTCCTACTTCAGGGAATCTTCCTGACCCAGGGATCAAACCCATGTCTCTTGTCTCTCCTGCAAGGCAGATTCTTTACCACTATGCCACCTGAGAAGCCCTATGACAGCAAAGCACAAGCAATAAAAGAACAAATAGGTAAGCTGAATTTAATCAAAATTTGAAAAACTTTTGTGCATCAACTGAAAAAGACACATGTACCCCAATGTTAACTGCAGCACTATTTATAATAGCTAGGCCATGGAAGCAACCTAGATATCCCTCAACAGATGAATGGACAAAGAAGCCGTAGTATATGTATACAATGGAATACTACTCAGTCATGAAGAGGAACACATTTGAGACAGTTCTAATGAGGTAGATGAATCTACAGCCTATTATACAGAGAGAAGTCAGTCAGAAATAGAAAAAAATATCATATATTAACACATGTATATGGAATCTAGAAAGATGGTACTGATGAACTTATTTGCAGGGAAGAAATGGTAAGGCAGAAATGGAGAACAAACTTATAGACAAGGGCAGGGGAGAGGGAGAGAGGGTGAGATGAATGCAGAGAGTAGCGTGGAAGCATATACCTACCATATGTAAAGTAGCCAGTGGAAATTTGCTTTATGATTCAGGGAACCCAAACTGAGGTTCTGTAACAATCTAGAGAGCTGGGAAAGGGTGGGAAGTGGGCTGGAGGTTCAAGAGGGAGGGGACACATGTACACGTATGGCAATTCAAGTTGATATATATGGCATAAATCAAACCAATATTGTAATGCAATCATCAATCAATTAAAAATAAATACAATTTTAAAAAGAAAAACAACAACAAAATAAAACAATAAAACTTTTGTGCATCAAAGATTACTACTAAGAAAGTGAGAAGATATCCATAGAATAGGAGGACATTTTTTCAAACCATATATGTAATAATGGTGTAATAACCAGGGTATATAAAGAGCTCCTGTAATTCAACAAATAACCAGATTAAAACATGGGCAAGGCACTTAAACATTTTTCCAAAGATGATAAGCAAATGACCAAAAAGCATATGAAAAGATGCTCACCATCATTAATAATTAGGGAATTGTTAATCAAAAACACAAGGAGATACCATTTCACACCTACTATGTTTTTGTAACTTGGGAAATGAAGTATCTGCAAGAATGTGAAGAAATTTGAACACTTGTACATTATTGATGTGAATGTAAAAATGATACAGCCAGTGTGGAATCCAGTCTGGCAATTCTTAAAAAGTTAAGATACATACAATAGAGCAATTTCACTCACAGACATAGATTATAAACAATGAAAAATAGGTATTCAAATATGCATGCATATTTCATACAGGGTTATTTGCAGCACTATTCACAACAGCCAAAAGACAGAAACAATCCAAGTATCTGTTATTTATATTTGGTTATAAAGAGGAATGAAATACTGATACATGAAACAACATGGATGAACCTTGAAAATCATGCTAAGTTGAAGAAGTCAATCACAAAAGAGTAAATGTTACCTGATTCTACTTATATAAAATATCCAGAATAGGTACCACTATAGAGACAGAAAGTGCATTTAGTGGTTGCTGGAGGACAGGATAGGGTACTGTGGGGGAAGTAGGGGATGAAAGGATGATAAATAAAGAATTTTTTGTTACATGATAATAATATTCTAAAATTAATTGTGGTGATGGCTACACACATCTGTGACTGTATTTAACATCAATGAACTGTATAATTTAAATTGGTTAATTATATAGTACTTGGATTGTGTTTCATTAAACCTGTCTAAAAAAAAAGAGAGCATGAGAACTGGAGGAATATATACCAAAATGTTAATAATAGTGAGACTGTGAGCAAGTAAATATGGCCAATGGCTCACATTAAGATTTTAAGAAAATTCCATGTTCTCAGAACAATTGTTAATACCAGAGAGTGTTTAATAAATGTTGGCTGCTATTTAAAAAAATACTTTATGCAAACATCAAAGAGAGAACAACTAAAAATCACTCTAGTTATGGCCAAGATGTAGTAAAAGGGACTGAATTCACCCTCTTGCTTGAAACATCAAAATTCAAAAAAAAGGAAAGAAAGAAAAGAAAACAACAAAAACATGTAAAAAAAACATTTGGAGGCACTAAACATCAGATAAAAAAGGACAGTGATCCCTAAGAAATAGGAAGCAAGCAAGGTAGGCCCACAAATCGTGCCCGTTTACTGTCTTGAGTTTCCCACAATGCAGCAGGCAGGGGAAATCAAGAAGAGCCAGCACACTCCCTGAGCTGAGTATCAGAGCAGCTAGAAATCTCAGGATAGAGCACCAGAGGAGAGAAAACTGAATGGAAAGGGAACTCTGGAGAATTGCAGGGAGTTCTCCCCAAGTGTTTGGTTGATTCCTGATCAACACATGCTCTTAAGGAAATTACCCAAGGCCAGGGAAAGAGCTACTCCAAAGAGTTAGAAGTAACGGTGCCTGGTGTCCCCACAGGTCGGTGACTAGTGCCTGTTCCTACCAAAATAGACCAGGCAACCTCATGATTCACAGGGCATTTGGTGGAGAACACAGAAGGGTCTTACCTCAATATTGGGGGACTGTTAGCTCTAGACTGAGTACTGCTGTGGTCAAACCTAATAAGTTTTAAAAGTAAGAATCCACAATACATAAAGAATCATGCATTCTCAAATCTCAATAAGAGAATACACAGTCCAATTAAAAATTGGAAAAAAAATCTCAACAGACACTTCAACAAAGAAGATATACAGAGGCCAAATAAGCACAGGAAAAGATGTTCAACATCATATATCATTAGGAAAACGCAAATTAAAGCCACCATATGATACCACCTCACATCCACTAGGATGGCTAAAATGTGAGGACTGACCATATCAGTCGTCAGTGAGGATGTGGAAATATCGGAACTCTCATCACTACTGGTGGGGATGTAGAATGGTGCAATCACTTTGGAAAAGGGTTTTGTGGTTTCTTAATAGACATCTACCACAGAAGGTAGCCATTCCCTTCTAGATATTTACTTGGGAGATAGTATAGGCCCATACAAAGACGTAGAGGAAGATTCATAGCAGTTTTATCTATTACAGATAAAAACCCAAAACAATGCAGACATCTATCAACAAGGTGAATAAACTGTGATAGTTTTACAATGTAATAATAGTCAGCAATGTAAAAAATTAAGCCACTGACACATGCAAAAATACCAATGAATCTCAAAATAATATGCTGCGTGACAGAACTGCCAGACCGAAAAAAAAGTGCACATCCTGTATGATCTCATTTATCACAAAACTCTATAAAATGCTAACTAAACTACAGCAATAGAAAGTACATCAATGGTTGCCGGGATATGGGCAACAGAAGGACGAGGAGGAAAGAAAGGGACGACACAAAAGGCATAGGGAAATCTGTGGCGATGATTTCACGGATGCATATGAACGTCAGCGCTTTTCCAACTGTACACTTCATTTGAGAAAAAAAAGTTCATGCCACGACAAAGTTCATGATTTCCTGTTATACAAGGAAATTCATATTTTATACCACACCATACATTTTACCTACTTTCTCCTAAATGAAAAATAACTTATAAAAGGAAAATCATGGCAATTTATATAATAAAAGAAACCTTAGAGATTATTTCATATATGTCCCTCTTTTTCAGAAAAGGAAATTGACCTTCAGGGAGGTAAATCTGCCCCAGGTCACATGCCTGGTAATGACTAGGAAAGGACTCCGGAAGCACTCTTTCTATACTCCATGGTTCTTTGAATGTTTCAAACCTTAAGAATAAAATGTCATCTGTGTCTATATGTTATTACAACTATTCCTGCAGCTCATTCTAAGCTTTCATTTGGTAGGTAAGAATATCTGTAAGTATATAAATTTTACCTGAATTATTTGCATACCGTAACAGTATTTACTCAGTGACTTCAAGTTTTTAAATGAAATATACTTTTTATATGAGTGGACATATCTGTCTGGTAACAGGAAGCTTATAAAATGTAATATTTTAATATTTATAATATTTAAATTTATAAGTTTCATAATATTTAAATTTCTTTCTTACTACAGTTTATGTAAAAAAACCATAGACCATATCTTTGGACTGGCTATAATATTAGATGTTTATAGAGAATGTACATTCAAAACAGAATCTAGGTTTATTATCAACTGTGACAAGTTGAACTAAAAATAATTTACCGCCAGTAATATGAAAATGTATCAAGACTGTAAGTAGTCTTTAAAAGCATGGTAAGGTTGTTTGAAATAATTCTTCAAACAACCTTTTCTTTGGAACACTAGAGTAGCTGTTACTTTTCATCAGAATGTGGGAGACATGTTCAGAGATCTGTATTTAAATAACAGGCAAGAGGACTTATGTTTTCTGCTGTAATCAGTAAATACTACAAATTTACACTGTATTTGACTTTTCACTCCCCATCTCTACCTCCTTTTGTTCTCTCATTTTCTCCAAAAGCACAAAACAAAGAAACAACAGAAATAAAACAGCATAAGATAAACAGCATAAACATTATGTTTCCTCAATGTCCCCCTTGCTTGGTGACATATATTCTAACAGGACAGCAGAGTGAAGATGCTGACTTGAAAAACTGAACACCTCCATACTTATGAGCCAATCTATGGTTTACCCGAACCCAATGGTTTTAGTGGGAAAATGTTCAATAAATATGTATATTTAGACATACTTGCAACTTCTAGGGACCTCAGGATTCATTCACAGGGTATTCTGAAACATTTCCCAAATGTGCTGTGCTAAGCAAACATTAAGTAACAATAATCCTTTTGCTCACCCCTCAGGCGGACATTGCCACACGTTAAGAGAGAATTGAGGAGAATGGTAATAGGCTGCTAGAGCCTTGAACTGGTGGAGGGCATCTGCAGCACTCAGTATTTACAATGAGCACGCGATGATTTCTCCTACCTAGCAGAAACCTCAGCCTCAATTCCTGCTAACACTGACTCTGTGCAACATGATATAGGTTTTTTAAACGCTTTCTTGACCCAGTTTTGAAGCACTGGCTAGAGGCTGGCCATTTCTGCCTCTCGAGCAGTCAGTTAACCTCCATCAGCTCTCACACTCTGGGGCCAATATACACCTGCTTGAGCTGCCCCGGGGTCAGGTACCAGGGAGTCAGTAACAGCCCCCATGCCCCCGAGTTGGCTGACATTGTTCAAATTAGCCAACCTAAATCTGTTGGCCCTGCTTCATGCGTTCTTTCCCTCAGAAACCACAATAAAGGCGCTTGCCCACAGGTCTCCTCTCCCCCTCTGCCTTGTGACTGACCCTAGCTCTGGGTGCTGTGTTCTGCCCAAGGAACTGTGAGCCCAACAAACTATAAAGCCCCTTCTGGCTTCTCTCCATCGATGCTTTAGCCTCACCATACCTCATTCAAGGTAACATGGTTAAAAATGAGGGAGGGAGGGAAGGAGGAGGAGAGGTTGAAAGGGAGAAGAAAGACAGGGAGGGAAGAAGCGAAAGAGAAAGAACTTTGGCTTTCAAAAGCAACATTTTCAGTTTTGCTAACATTTAACTCAAATCAACTCTGGGAGTTGGTGATGGACAGGGAGGCCTGGTGTGCTGCGATTCATGGGGTCGCAGAAAGTCAAACACGACTGAGCGACTGAACTGAACTGAATTGAACTCAAAACAATAGTATCTGGACAGAGTATAAGCTCTTTATGGGAGAAGTCTGAAATGCAGCATCCGTTTACAAAATAGGATAATCAATGTCTATTTACATAATGAGAGCACCTACCTAACAAGTCAGGCCATGTGCTTATATCTTATCACGTTATGTCACATAATTCTGGAAAACACCAGTGAGGAGAGCTACTATACTATATTTATATTAAACACAGGATTCTGAGGCACAGATAAACATCTAAAGTTGCCTAAAATTACCGAGATAGCAAATGAGGAAACTGGGGTTTTAACCCACGTTTCTATAAATCCAGAACCTAAATTATTAAGCACCAAGTGCTACTACCTTCAAGTAGCTGCTCATTCAACAAATATTTATTGAGCACTTATTATATGACAGACGTTGTATTATATGATAGAGAAAAAGACATCAAATTGATTCTCAGGATGCTTACTTTATAGCGACAGCATGGTTATTTTATCTCTAAGAACAAGATAGCTTGATAGATACCAGACGGATTTTATCCAGGGTACAACAAAGGTATAATCATGTACTTGACTAAGCATCACCTCAAACGGTACAAATATGTTTGTACTACTACTATCCTTTGCCCTCTCCCTCCATTTACACATACACACACACACACACACACTCCTTTAAACTACTTTTTTTGACTAGTTCTTTCTCTCCTGAAGGATGAAATCTCAAGAAAATCTCATAATTTTTTTCTGACCACTCTCAAATACTAAAAAGTCCTCAGGTCACTTTTAGCCAAAAGAACTTTCTCTTTCAGTATCTGAAAAATGTAATTTAGAGCAATAATCAAACTGTGCACATCCTTCAAAGCTAAAGTGTCTCCAGTTCAAGCCTGCTGCAGCCCAGGAAGCCTGCAGTGAGGGCAGCCAGTGTGATTGCTGGCATCTGCTTCACTTTCTTGCCTGGCCTTACAAACCCCCCACCCTGCTCTATGGCTCCTGAACCCCTGGGAGTGAGGGGAGGGCTGTTGTCTGGACTGAGTGTATGTTTACACTCTCAAGGTACTTCTGAGGATTTCTCGGAAATTCAGAATCCCACATTAGAATCCTCTCATCGCATGTCCCAAGGACAGAGGTGATACCTATAATTCCACTGGCCTCTTCCAAACTCCAACAACCTCAGCCCCAACTCTCTGGTGACCCACTCCACACAGACTCTTGCTGAAATCCTATCAACAGCCATCCATCACCACCACTAACTACAGCACCTCCGAAGACTTGCTCTCATGATGTTCCCTTCCTCTGCATGGCCTTTGAGGCAACACCACCACCCGGCCATTGGTGGAAATTCAGGTTTTCCCAAACAGCCCAATGACTTCTCACCCTCAGAGCCCTTAAACCTGAGGAAGATACCAATCCATTGGGTCCCCAGTTCTCCACTGTCAAGCTCTGCCTCCCACAAGCTCGAAGTGAGTAGGAAGCACTTGGTTGTCCTCCTCCTTGATGAAGGGAGAGGTGCAGGGTACCTCAGAGTCCAACAATTCCACTTTATCCGCTCAGTACTTTCATACTTGCATGACCACGTCCTCAGTGTGTCTAGCATAGGTGCCCCAGCACTTCATTCTGGGCTATAGGGATGTTCAGCAAATACTGTTTTGTTCCCAGCCTTTGAGGCCTCAAGTCAAAACCATTTGACATTCTATTTCAGGACCATAAAGAAAGATGCTCACCAGATTAAATAATGCATTCAGTTCAGTTCAGTTCAGTTGCTCATTCATCCACTCTTTGCGACCCCATGGACTGCAGCACACCAGGCTTCCCTGTCCATCACCAACTCCCGGAGCTTGCTCAAACTCATGTCCATTGAGTCAGTATGCCATCTAACCATTTCATCCTCTGTCATCCCCATCTCCTCCTGCCTTCACTCTTTCCCAGCATCAGGGTCTTTTCCAATGAGTCAGTTCTTTGCATCAGGTGGTTAAGTACTGGAGCTTCAGCTACAGCATCAGTTCTTCCAGTGAATATTCAGGACTGATTTCCTTTAGGAAATGGACTGGTTGGATCTCCTTGCAGTCCAAGGGGCTCTCAAAAGTCTTCTCCAACACCACAGTTCAAGAGCATCAATCCTTTGGTGCTCACCTTTCTTTATAATCCAACTCTCACATCCATACATGACTACTGGAAAAATCATGGCTTTGACTAGACAGACTTTGTTGGCAAAGCAATGTCTCTGCTTTTTCATATTCTAGGTTGGTCATAGCTTTTATTCCAAGGAGCAAGCGTCTTTTAATCTTACAGCTGCAGTCACCATCTGCAGTGATTTTGGAACCCCCCCAAAATCAAGTCTGTCACTGTTTCCATTGTTTCCCCATCTATTTGCCATGAAGTGACTGGACAGGATGCCACGATCTTAGTTTTCTGAATGTTGAGTTTTAAGTCAACTTTTCACTCTCCTCTTTCACTTTCATCAAGAGGCTCTTTAGCTCTTACATAGCACAGCAAAAACTTTCTGTATCTATATGACTGCTTTCTAATATTTTTCATTAAGGAAAATGGATTTATCTTCTAATTCTGACTCTGCTCTTAGAAATGCTTTGTGAACCTTGGTAAATCATCAGTCCTCAGGGGCTTCGCCTAAAATCATACAAAACTATAAAGTTATTTAAAGTTTGTTGAAAAGTCTCTCCAAGAAAATATAGCTCTGTCACTTGAGGCTAATATACATCAATCTTCTTAGCTCAGAAAATGCAGAAAAACTAAAACTTTAGCCAGAGAGCAGCAGAAGAACTGCCTTTGAATAGCCCAAATTGCTGACATCATGTTCTACCTCTCAGGGAGGAAGTAAAACTCTCCCCTTCACAATCTCAGAGGCAAGTCACTCATACATTCTAGCCTGACCTTGTGTCGCAGTTCTGGTCACTAAGCTTCTGCCTTGTTCTCTGTGCCCAGTTCCTTACCATGTTAACCTGGCCAGCAGGCGAGTTTATACAGGACAATCGTCCTCCCAAAGACAAAGACACGCTCTGAATTTAAGCCAAGCATGAGGACGCCTGTGCCTGTTGGCAGATTCAGGGACCCCATTATCTCAGAATGAGCTCCCCTTCAGCTGTTCCCCGGCCCTAAGGTAGGACACAATCCATTGCCACCTCATCACAGCACCGACTCCCAGCCAGGATCCTAAGTGTTAGGATGCAAAGTGTTTAACAGAAATGCCAAGTGGTACTAACTGGGCTAAAAGAAAGCATCTTTCTAAATATTTTGTTTTCAATTTCCTGCTTTACACTCTTATTTTTAAAGAAGAGATCTTTCTCCACTGTTTTGTATGGATGACATAGAGGAACCTCACTTTGAATCAAAATTGCATCACTTTCTTTTCTGTCCTTAGAGCATAGCTTCCACAAACATAAAGTAGGTAACTGATGTTATTTAAGAAATATGCAATGGGACAATCAATAAAAACAATTAAGTATGATGACTCTAGTATAGATGTCTGAATCCAATATTTCTGAAAAGCTTTTGACAACGTCCAAATTGTATGAAAGTATTTGCAGTGGCATCTCAAAATTTAAGTGTTTTGTTCTTCCCTCAAGTACCAGCCAAGAATGGAAGAGTCTTCACAGACAAGCTAATTGAGAAGTTCTGGAAAGCAAATCGTTAGCACATGGTCATTTTTCTCTCTGTTGATGCCTTATTTGAGGCACTGACATTTATCAGTCCTTGGCTAAGAGCTCTATAGGTCCTGGATCAATATAATCTTTTCTAACGTTAGGGACTGGATGTTTGAGTTCCCCCACTTGCAGATTCATATGTTGAGGCTCAAACCACCAGTGTAACTGTATTTGGAGTAATTAAGGTTAGGTGAGGTCATAACGGTGAGACCCTGATCTGATAGGATTTGTGTCCTTATTAAATACAAGTAAAAAGAAAAAAAGAAGAGACTAAAAAGCATGGAAAAGTAATGGCAACATAAAGACATAACAAGAACATGGCCATCTATAAGCTAGAAAGAAGGCTCGCACCAGAAACTGAATTGCCAGAAACTTAATCTTGGACTTTAGCATCAAAGTCACTTGGTCTACATAGTCTGTTATATCATTCTGAGCCAACTAACACACCGAGGAACATATAAGTGGAAGAGAGACAAAAAGGCATTTTCTTCTTCTTTCTCAAAGTGGGATCTCAGAAATTCTCCAGTGTATATAAAAATATTAACACCTTGTTTTATCACACTGTCCATACATTAGTCCCATTTAGACCATAAAGAAAGCTAAGCACCAAAGAATTGATGCTTTTGAACTGTGCTGTTGGAGAAGACTCTTGAGAGTCCCTTGGACTACAAGGAGATCAAACCAATCAATCTGAAAGTAAATCAGTCCTGAATATTCACTGGAAGGACTGATGCTGTAGCTGAAGCTCCAGTACTTGGTCACCTGATGCAAAGAACTGACTACTTAGAAAAGACCCTGATGCTGGGAAAGACTGAAGGCGGGAGGAGAATGGGACGACAGAGGTGGAGATGGTTGGATGGCATCACCGATGTGATTGACATGAGTCTGAGCAAGCTCTGGGAGTTGGTGGTGCACAGGAAAGCCTGGCGTGCTGCAGTCCATGGGCTCTCCATGTTGGACACAGCTGAGTGACTGAACTGAACTGATTCTTCACAGCCTTGTAGTTAGGCAGAGCTAGCATTATTAATCCCACTGTACAGATGAGATGGAATGTGGCTAAACCAAGATTAGACCTAGAGCTTCTGACTCCTGGCCCAATCTTCTTTACCGCACCTCATGCCAGCTGATTCAGACTAGCTTTAGAGTTTTCTGCTCTTGAGTCAGCTCAAAGTCAGAACTTCTCTGCAAAGCCTAGTACTGGTTCAAGGATAAGACACTAGATCAACAGGGGTACTTCTTAACATACAAGCAGGTTTACCTGCCATTGGTCGTGAGAACCATTATCTATTAATTAACAAAATTAAAGAAAAAAAAAAAGAAAAAGCTGGAGTTGTGGTCAATTTCAATAATTTTGATTATTAATTTACAGCGAAAGTAATTTTCACCTTTTACCAAAAGCTTCTTTTATACCATTTTTGGGTTCTGACTGTGAACACAAAGTAGTAAATCTTGGCCACTCTTCGCCCTGGAACATGCCATCTAGAGCTCCTGGGAGAAAGCTTGGCTGCAACTTAAAGTTCAGTACATCCACCCTTCTGATTAATTTGGAGCAGTGGAGCATTTAAAGAAACAAGTGCTATCTGGAGGATTAATGTCCCACATCCTATTGAGAAGCCCTTCTACAGACTGTGATGCTGTTTTTTAAAAAATATCTGAGCTCTGAATGTCACTCCATTAATAAAGATTTCAGCAGCTCAGTCATTAGCTAAGCTTACCATCAGAACAATACCACCACCTTACCGTTAGAACAACATATACTTTCTGGCTCATTTTTCTGTTGTGCAAATCAATGATGAAAAACTTCAAAACTGAATCAATGTTAGATTGTTGAGCACAACAGATCTGAGGTTCATATTCAAAATATTTATTTTATCCATAAATAATATCTTAAAATGTGTCTCTTTCCTAATAGGCAGCCAAAAACCCCTTCTACCAACCTTGGGTTTCAACAACCCCTAAAAAGAATGTCTCCCTTTGCTCCCTTTTCAACCACTCCTGAGGATGACAGCCAAACCCTTCCGCGAGGGGAAAATTTGGTTGCCTTTAACATGTAAGCCTCTCAATGTCAGCAGTTATACCATTCTCTCCTTTAGGCTGAGTTTACACTGCTGAAAAATGGAGACGTTTTTCTGACTATTCATGCCTCTCCAGATTGGCTGTTGAAAGCCTTTTGTATTCAGTCTTCTTATCTGACTGCAAAGGAGTCAGTCTCTCCTAATTAGTACTCAAATGGTTATCCCATTCAGAAAGAGTGGAATATTTGTTTTCTATAGAATATAAGTTTATTTGAGTTAAAATAGCATTTTTTCTGTAGAAATTTTTATATGCATCCAGAGGAAAGGGAGAGTTTAAAATCAGAAATATCAAAAATTAATAGGAAGCATTTTTAAAACAATTATGAGGAATCATTAACAACCTAAATATCCAGTAATAAAGACTTGGTGTGGGGATATATATATATATAGAGAGAGAGAGTGAGAGATCTGGTATGGGGTGATATATATATATATATGTATATATATGATATGATATATATGATACATATATATGATATGTATGTATGTATATATATGTGTGTGTGTATATGTGTGTATATGTATGTATGTATATACATGTGTATATATATGTATATGTATATACATATGTATGTATATACATATATATGATATATATATATGATATGTATATATCATATGTACACATACATATATATGTATTTGGTATGGGGAGAGATATATATATATATCAAATCTCTATTATTGGATATATATATATATATATATATATATATATATGTATATATATATACATAAAGAGAGAGAGACTGAGATTTTTATTCAAAAGCACTCTGCATCTAACATAAATAATCCTGATCCTTCTGGTTCTACATAGTAGACTATTGACATAGATTTTTATGTTTTCTTCCTCAAAAATGCCTGTATAAAGGACAATCAAGAAATACAAAAGCTAGCAAGCATACAGAAGCACTAAAGAGGGGAGACAGAGAGACCTTGGCAGACCAGAGATTTATTAAAATCTTTAGAAAATGGCAAGGAGATGAATCATATTGTCAGATAAAATAAAAGCAAAGAAGCAAATGTTCCAGCACTGCAGATACCTGGCTTCGCACTGAAAGAAGCAAATGCTGAGCAGAATAAATGAGAAAGACCAATACCTAGAAACATCACCATGAAATTTTGTAACACACCAAAGATAAAGAGAATATCTAGAAACTTCCAGGAAAGGACTGTGGAACTTCTCTGTTATCTGACTGTATTCATTATCTGAGTTCTTACAGCCAGGAGATTGCACAGGGAAGCAGTCATCACTCAAAAATTTTACATGTATTGGCCACCTGTAAAATTAGTCTTGACTCAAATACTCAGGTCACGTCACACTAACATCTGTCCTCACCAATCACATCAGAGTCTATTTGAGTCAATATTTTATTGAGTGTGTAATAGATATATGATTAAAATAAGCAAGTCATAAACATTTAATAAATGTATAATAATATTAATAAATTATAGCACAAATTGATTTTAAAATTGCAAATCTTGAAAAGATGTTAGACTTCATAGAGGTGACCCAAGTCATCAACAAAGCTACTATTAAATAAGAATTAGAAGAGTTAGATCAGTTAAGACTGGATGAGGAGAAAACCAATCAGAAGAATGACAAGAAGAAAGTCAAAGTGTTAGTCAAAGTCAAAGACAAGAAGAAACTCAGTTGTGCCCGACTCTTTGAGACCCCATGGACTGTAGCTTACCAGTCTTCTCTGTCCATGGAATTCTCCAGACAAGAAAACTTGAGTGGGTTCCCATGCACTCCTCCAGGGGATCTTTCTGACCCAGGAAGGATTGAACCTGGGTCTCCTGCATTGCAGGTGGACTGTTAACCATCTGAGCCATCAGGGAAGCCCCAGGGAAGTCTTCAAGAGATTCATTTAAAAATCAAAGGATTTAAGACAGACTTCTGGAGGGAAGTCTTGAAATATTTTTGCAGAAATTACCGTCTTTATGATTGTGCAAGAAGTGAAATACAAACTTAGAAAGTATCATAATATGCTATCATTTATTTTTTTATCAGAAAACAGTACTCCCCAAACAATTCAATTTAAATAGATTTATATTAAGAGGGCTTTTCTAATGCTAGCTTTCCCAAGAAACAGAAGACTCACTATAGATAAAAAGGAACCAAAAATAGGATGGTATTAGTCTTCTC
Organism: Cervus canadensis; assembly: GCF_019320065.1. Lineage (NCBI taxonomy): Eukaryota > Metazoa > Chordata > Mammalia > Artiodactyla > Cervidae > Cervus > Cervus canadensis. The sequence continues at coordinate 20,394,450 of NC_057402.1, read as the reverse complement.
ATTAGCAACAATAAATGCTGAAAATAGTGAAATAAAGTATGCAAAATTCTGAAATGAAATGACCTATCATTTTTAATATTTTTAACAATTTTTTAACAATTCTATACATAATCAAACTACCAATCAAATGTGAAAGCAAAAGAATGACAAGAACTCTGAAGGTTAACCTTCCATGTATTTTGAAACTTTAAAAATGGAAAGAAGGAAGAAAGGGAGAGAGAGAGAGGGAGGAAGAGAGGAAGATAGGAAAGAAAAGCAAGTCAAGAACACGGAATGAAAGGCATGAGATTTCTGCTTCAGTTAATAAAAGACTAAGTAGTTTAAACAAATCAAATCACACTCTGGGGGTGGGGGGTAGATACACAAAGCTTGATTAAATATATTAAGATATATTAAGATGGTCTTTCCTGGTGGCTCAGATGGTAAAGAATCTGCCTGCAATGCAGGAGACCTGGGTTCGATCCCTGGGTCAGTAAGATCCCCTGGAGAAGGAAATGGCAACCCACTCCAGTATTCTTGCCTGGAGAATTCCATGGACCGAGAAGTCTGGCAGGCTATAGTCCAGGGAGTTGCAAAGAGCTGGACACAACTGAGCAACTAACACTTTCACTATGTCAAGATAATGAGGAATTACAGGATACAAATTCAAAAATTGGGAAAAGTTTTGCCCTGTGAGCATTGGCTGACTTTTAAGACGCATGATATATATTTTGGAAGTCAAGAAGGTCAAAAGTCTACAGGACTTGGGAACATTTGCCAGGCCTCAGGTTCTTTATTAAGCCTCTGGGGCCACCATGGTTTCCAGCTATCAGAGTAGATACTGAATCAATTTTCTAGGGAAAGCAAGGATTCTAAAATTCCATTTACTTTTTTAAATAATAGAGGCTATGATGAGATGAGGAATGTTCCAGTTATTCATGAATCATTTCAAGAAATTTGCTATGAGAAGCACATTACATTCAAGACAGTTCAATTCAGTTCACTCCCTCAGTTGTGTCCAACTCTTTGTGACCCCATGGACTGCAGCACACCAGGTTTCCCTGTCCATCATCATTCCTGGAGCTTGCTCCAACTCTTATCCATCGAGTCAGTATACCATCCAACCATTTCATCCTCTGTCATCCCTGTCTCCTCCTGCTTTCAATCTTTCCCAGCATCAGGGTCTTTTCCAAGCAATCAGTTCTTCACATCAGGTGGCCAAAGTATTGGAGCTTCAGCTTCAGCATCAGTCCTTCCAGTGAATATTCAGGACTGATTTCCTTTAAGATTGACTAGTTTGATCTATTTACAGCCCAAGGGACTCTCAAGAGTCTTCTCCGACATCACAGTTCAAAAGCAGCAATTCTTTAGCACTCAGCTTTCTTTATGGTCCAACTCTCACATCCATACATGACTACTGGAAAAACCATAGCTTAGACTAGACTGACCTTTGTTGGCAAAGTAATGTCTCTACTTTTTAATGTGCTATCTAGGTTGGTCATAGCTTTTCTTCCAAGGAGCAAGCATCTTTTAATTTCATGGCTGCAGTCACCATCTGCAGTGACATTCAAGACAGTCATCTCTTAAATCCTGAAAAAGAACAGTAGATATGGCGACTTCTTAGGGAGACCCTGACAAAACTCCTCCTGATTTTAATTCCTAAGAAAGTAAAGATGGAAGATATGAGCAAGTACCAGCAGCAAAGTAGCTTACTTCTGGAAAAATTAAATATTTAATGACAAAATGTGACATAAAAATGAAACATGCAGAAAATCTGATGGCAGGATTGTTCACTTATATTCCTTGTTACATTCATAGAAGATTTGAGGGGTTAAACATAACCTAGCAAATGAAATAAAGGATTCAGACTCTGATTTGAGGGTCTTCCAACATTACAAAGGAATGGAGTGCTGTAAGGTACTTCAGATATTTTCTATTCTGCCATATTCATTCTAGGTTTTCTTTTGTGGTCATGATCAAAGATCTCAATCTTTCACTACCAATTTATGTTGACTACAGGACTACTTGCTTCTGTCATCAAAATCTGCTTGAAATTTGTTATGCCTGTGGTGTGTATCAATATTCTGCAATTTTGCTACATTTCTGCTACATGTGAGATGGCCTTTAAAATTTCATTGCCTCTTTTCTGAAAGCAAAGTAGAAAAAAACAAAAAGTGACTGAGTAATGATAAAATACTTATTCTTTGCATGTCCTAGGTTATCAGCTGAAATTGTAATAGAGGAAGCTATTACTTCAGAAAGTCTTTGACAAGAAACTATATAAAAAATATGTACCATTATTTTAAGGTAGCTAGTTTCTTAGAAGTATTTCCTAAGCAATACTTAGTTTTAAAAGAAAGTCATTCTGTGTATGTATGTATGTGTATATATATATGTAAATTTTCTAACTAATTTTTTTTACCAGAAATGGAGAAGAAATTTATCACTATTTTAATAGGATGATTATTTGTCAATGTAAGGTTTCGGGTTTAATTATACATTTAGTGTGTGTAGGTCACTCACATTTTACAACGTTCAACTCAATAGGAGATAAAGCATTACTAAATATAACAATGACATAATTCTAATAACATAAACTAAAAGTATAAAAAGCAAAATGTTAAAGGACAATAAGGAGAAACAGACACATTTATAATCATAACACACCTTTTCAATAATCGATAAAAACAAAGAGACAAAATCCATAAAGGTCCTAAAACAAGCATCAGCACTTTCACAAGACTGAAGTTAAACTGAGAATATTCTGTAATTAGCACACGTTATTAGAAACTATATTTCTGAGGGCCTCCCCAGTGGCTCAGCTGTAAGGAATTTGCCTACAGTGCAGGAGATACAGAGACGTGGGTTCAATCCCTGGGTCAGGAAGATCCCCTGGAGGAAGAAATGGCAACCCACTCTAGTAACCTGGCCTGGAAAATCCCATGGACAGAGGAGCCTGGCAGGCTACTGTGCAAGGGGTCACAAAAGAGTCAGACAGGACTGAGAGACTAAACAAAATCAATATATACTTCTAAAAACAATAATACAGATTTTTCTGGTAACCAAGATGGACAATAGTTACTTTCCTACCATAAATGACTAGAAAATATATGAAATGACAATTTTAAGACATTGGACAAAAAGCAAGACAAGACTGTGATCCATGAAAGAAGAGGAGCAAGCAAGAAGAGCCCTACTATTGACCAGGCTTATGTCCTGGGAGGTAGTTACCAGGATGCAGTGGGGAGCTGGGGGGGAGGGTCAACACAGAGCCAGGCACAGAGCTGGGAGGAGTTTGTGATTTTATAATAGGTGAAGAATCGAGTAAAATCTTCAAAAGTATATTGCCTAAAATAGTGGGGCTACATTAGCTATAAATATAAAACATTTCAACTGATACAAAGTAAATACACTGCATACAAAAATTAAATCCAATAATATTAAAAGGAAAATGAAATCTAGCACCAGAAATGTACAAGTTATAATATCTAACATGTAGTAAAAAACTGCCATGCAACAAGCAGGAAACTAATTTATAATAGAAAGTATCAACCAACAGAAAAACAGACATAGAAACAGAGATGACGAAACTAGTGAACAAGGATGTTAAAATGCTTTGTATTTTAAGAAGGGAGGGATATGTGAGCAGTCTGAGAAGAGAAATAGAAGGTTTATTTATAAGAAAACGTTTAAAGATGAAAAATAAATTTGAAATTTACAATACACCAGATGAAATTAACATTTTATTAGACACCACAGAAGAAAAAATCAGCAGATTTGAAGACACAGCCATAGAAACCATCCAAATGAACATTAACCCAGAACATCAGTGATCTGAAGAACAAAATTAGGCATTCTAACATACATGTAATTGATGCATAAGAAGATAGGCATGAATGGAAAAAAATATTTGAATAAACAATGACCTCTTTGAAAGTTGATGAAAAAATACATAAAAAAACACAGATCTAAGCCCAATAAATGCCAATGAGAAGAACTATTTTTAAAAATGCCAAGGCATAAATGAATCAAATTGTTAAGCACCCATGAATAAAATCATAAAAATAGCCAGAAGGAAAAAAGACACATTATATATAAAGAAACAATGATTTAAATGACAACATACTTAGCAAAAACTATTCAAGCCAGAATATAATAGACATTAAAACACTGAAAGAAAGAAGTTCATTACCTAGAATTCTTTTGTCAGCTAGACAAGTGTCTTATGAAAATAAAGACAAATACTTTTTGGAAAAATAAAAGTTAAAAGAATTTATCCCTAGCTCCTACCCTGCAAGAAATGTTAAAGAAAGTTCTTTAAGCAGAAGGAAAGTGATACCAGAGGAAAATCTGACTCTACACAAAGAAATAAAGAGAGGTAAATGGTAAAAATAAAGTCTTAATAAATAGCAGATTAAAATCCTACAAAGTATTTATTAGACTACAACAGTCTACAGACTACAACTAGAAATTATAATAAGAAAATTTTCTGGAAATCTGTAAGTATCTGCACCTTAAACAGCATATTTATAAATAAGCTATGGGTCAAAGAAGCACCACAAAGAAAACTAGAATATATTTAGAACTGAATGAAAATTTAAAACCACAGCATATCAAAATTTGTGGGATGCAATTAATAAATTGCTTAGAGGGAAAAATTTGTGCTTATGTCAGAAAAGAAGAAAAATCTTGAATCCATTATATAAGGGTTCACATTGATAAACTGTAAAGAGAAGAAAGTAGTAAAAAAAAAAATTTTTTTTTTAATGGTGTTAGAAAGCAGGCCCTTTAGGATGAGGTTCTGGAACTGAATCGCTCATTGGTCAGGCAACATCCTGACCAGAATGATGAAACGTGCGTGGTGATAATCTCTCAGCTGTGCTGTCAGATCACCATTACTGGGACTCTCACTGAACTGGGACACAGTACAAGTCAAAAGTCCTGGGACTCAGTGGTAAAGAATCCGCCTGCAATACAGTTTTGTTTGCAATACAGGTTTGATCCTGGGGTCAGCAAGATCTGCTGGAGAAGGAAATGGCAATCCACTCAAGTATTCTAGCCTGGGAAATCCCACAGACAGAGGAGACTGGTGGGCTATGACCTACAGGGTTGCAAAAGAGTAAGACATGACTTAGCAACTGAACAAGTAGAAAAGGAAACATATATGATTATTCAGTTATTCTGGTAGGTGGGCCTTTATTCTCTCATTTGTATTTTCTTAATTTTCTATGACTAACATCAACTATTTTTCTAATTAAAAGAACCTTTTAAGGAAAAAATTCAAGATCTGAATAGACACTACTAAGAAATCTCTAAGGTCAAAAGAGTTTTACCTGTATCAGTTCAGTTCAGCTCAGTCACTCAGTCGTGTCCGACTCTTTGTGACCCCATGAACCGCAGCACGCCAGACACCCCTGTCCATCACCAACTCCCGGAGTTTACCCAAACTCACGTCCATGAGTCAGTGATGCCATCCAACCATCTCATCCTCTGTATATAAATACTAAAATCATTGCATTTAAGAACCCCAATGTACTTCAAGGATAAACCAGATAAAGCAGTTTATTTTATAGATTAGGAATCCAAGAAATACAGAACTGAAGAGGACTGCCTAGGGTCATACTCAAGTTAGCAGAAAATATAAAACTAAAACAGTGACCAAAATTTCTGAATTATAAATGAGAACATACGATCTGACTAGGTTTTGTCATCACTTTCAGGAGAAAGATCACCCGAAAAATAGAATTTGGAGGTTAAAAAAAAAAAAACCTGGCACCATCAGAATATTTAGGTAATGAATGGAGTTAGTAGGACACAGTATTTTAAAGTGGTGCTATTCAAAGTAAATTGTTGCAACGTACATAGAACTTTCTTCGCTATAAACCCCTGCTCTTCTTTTTGTGTTTCAGAGAAATATATTGAGCCTGAATAATTTTTCACACATGATTCTCTCATCCTTTCACCTCCAATTAGGCCATACATCAATAGAAGGCAGGGAGTTTCTCTTAGCTTGATTATTTTCCTTCAAGACAAAACCAATACAATATTGTAAAGTACTTAGCCTCCAAATAAATAAATAAATAAAGTAGAAAAAAAAGAATTCTCCATAGACATTTATTTAATATTTGTTGATTTGCTTCTATATACAGACAGACAGTTGAAAGAAGCAAGAATCTAAGAAAAAGTAGAACCATGAGGATTTCTCTTCACTGTGATTGTCCTCCCCACCAGCGATAATTGAGGGGAAGGGTGGGTCCAAATTGTCAGACAGCTGAAAGCTCACAGCCCTCCTCAGCACAGCCCATCACATGCTCCTTCCGCCACAACTGCCGGCCAGCATGAACCCTCATTTTGTTCTTGTTAACAGCTAAGAACCACAATGATTATGATTTATTCAAACTAAGCCCAAATCTTTCATGAGGAAAAAAAAAAAAGGGCCTGGTTAAAAAGGAAGAAGAAAGTTTAGAGCTAGAGTTCCCATAAGGATCCTTCCACAATTTAAATTCTGACTAGATGTTTATGGATCTCAAGTGAAAATATTAAAAGAACCAGAAAAAGGAGAAAAGGCAGCCTCGGAGAGAGCATAGTAAATTGGAAAAGAAATATGCAACATGGATTCCCCAAAGACAATTGGCTTAATGATTTCCGTGGGCATCCACTGCATTCAGTGTATATTGATTGATGTTATTGCTAATAAGACTAAATGACCTTAAACATTTCTATACAATCAGTTACATTCCATAGAGTATTTATTATCAGTGGGATTTTGATAGCAATTCAGCTCTTACATACTAGAAGAGATTTTCTTTTGATATTTAAAATTGGCACACAAGGGGAATACTATACTTAAACATCTGTGGAGGGAGGGGGTAAATGAAAAACTCAGATATAAATCATTATATAATTTTTTCCAATTCTGAAGTTCTGTATTCCTATATTCCACTTTTATATATTTCTTTGTAGCTAAATGTGGACTTTGGATTCACCTTTGATAAATATGTTTGAAGAAGATCAAAGTTTTATTGTTTCAGAAAAAAAGTAATTTGAATAAAGTACAAACTAGTAATTAATTAACTAATAAATAAGAGAGCCTAATATATGGTCAATATTTCTAATAAATAGACTTGGGCCTCTGGAATGCACTGAAATGAAATGAACTACTGAGCAGCCCATCACTGGAAACCCTCAGCTAAAAGGGAAGTACTCAAGGAAGCTAGAAAGGAGATTCCTACACCAGAGAAAAGGCTGGGCTAGGTGAGTCCAGTTTCATTCCAGCCATGACACTAGTACCACAAAAGGGCATTTCGAGTCAGGATCACACGAAAATCAAGACTGCACAAAGACCTGCATGAATTCCCCTTCTTTCTGCTCAAGAGCTGACCTACAAATTCCATGGATGGAAAATCTACCAACATCAGTTCCCTCTCCCAGAGGCCTCCGTGTAGAAATCTAGGCAGATCTCATCACCACTGCATGTGGAAAGACTTCAGGTGTCCTAGCTGGTTTTCTACAACTGAATTTTTGAGGTTAATCAGGAAAGTGGAGATGCCAGGAGTGAGGGAACCACTATCCATCCACTATCTAACCACTGAGTACAATCTCAATATGAAACACCATGAGAAATGGCCCTGGGATGGAAGATGCCGAGGGAGGTGGCCAGGGCTGCCACATACGGTTGGTAACTTATGCACTTTAAAGATCCCCTGGAGGAGGACATGGCAACCCACTCCAGTATTCTTGCCTGGAAGATCACATGGACAGAGAAACCTGGTGAGCTACAGACCACAGGGTTGCAAAGAGTCAAACGTGACGGAAGCAACTGAGCAAGCACACATGCACAGAGACTCCATATTCAAGAGGTTATCACTCGTATCAGAGACAATTTTATCATTTTGAACTATTGACGTACTTTTTAACTTTATTGACTCAAAATATGGGCAATTTGCCTATTAACTATGACAGTTTTCTAACAGATAGCAGCATTGTATCTTATCCTAACAAAATCAGAATATTTTGTTAGGATATTCCTGACAAAGAACAAATATGATTGATAATCAAAAGGCCTTGTTGGTCAAACATCTAAAATAACCTGTCTTCTTACACAAGAAATTACAGGTAAGTATCTGAAATGTGAGCAAAAAGTTCTTTATTGGTATTAGTGCACAGGTTAAATTGATGCTGTATAACGCAGCCCATATCATCTGCTATTTGTTTACTGAATCAGAATATTTCTGAGTTCTTAAATCTACAAATACGTTCATGATGACACAGATCATTATGTAACAACAAATATTCATTTCCCATCAATAATACACAAAATAAATATTACTTGGGCATAAATTGCAGATTACTACATCATTACCCACTTAATACAGCAATTGATTTTTCTTAGCTATGGAAGTTCTGGCAGTACAAAAATTAACTGCCATTAAAATATTTCAGCCTCTTGCAACACTGATATTATTTAATGCTACATGCAATATGTGCAGGAACCAAACCTTAATCAATAATGCCCTTCAAAGCAATAAGAAATTCTTTGAAGAAACATGAAGCAATGCTGTTTACTAAAATGATATCACTGATGTTGAATCAGTTGAAGATTTTCCTGGCTCTGACACCAATTTCTCTAACATTGAATTACCAGAAAAGGGAGGAAGATTTAATTCACCTATAAATCTCACTGTTAGCCCAGTTATGATCTAAAATTGTTTCAAAAGCAATTCTTTCTTATATTGGATATGACAACGTTGTCGTTAAAGGAAAAGCTTATGAAAATGAAGAGTATCATGGCCTCTTTGTAGTTCTAGATATTTGCTAACATAGTCCACAAACTAGCAACACCATTATCACCTGGAGGACTGTTAGAACTGAAGAATCTCAGGCCCCACCAGACTTCCTGAATTAGAATCTGCATTTTAATATGATCTCAGATGAGCTGAAGGCATGCTACAGTTTGAGTATCGTTCAGATGACATATATAATTTGAAAATTACAAAAAATCTGAATTACTGCAATTTTGTAAAAACTTTCAACTTCAATTAACTAATGACCATAGGAAAGAATATAATGCTGCTGTGGTATCAGTAATTTAAATTTCTTTTTAAAATTGACTTATTCATTAAAATATGGCATTCTCTCTGGTGACTGATCAATAATGCTATACATCTTTTAATGTCAGGAGCTGACAGCAGAGTGAGTGGTGGTTGCTAAAGATTGAGGAAAGGGGAAACAGTGAACTGCTATAAACAGGTTTAAAGTTTTAGTTATATAAGGTGATTAAGTTCTAGAAATGCACTGTACCACATTATGCCTACTATGAACAGCACTGTACACTTAAAATTTTGTTAAGAGGGTAGATTTCATTGACCGTATTTTTTTAAAAACTTGTATAACAACATGTATACTATGGGCAGATTTTCCTTTAAAAGCGTTATGCACAGAAGAATAAATATCTCAAATATACACACATATATATACTTTCAGCAAAATTTACCAGACTCATATCCAAATACTTTTGTAGCTCTCAGGACATATTTAACTTTTTCAATATTAGTCATCAGTGGGAAAAATATCTTCATAATATTAAAATGCATAAACCCCTTAAGGTCTAACACATCACAAAAGAGATGCCACACAAATCTAGGAACCATTTCTATAGAAAAAGAGATACTGGAGAAAGCATTCAAATTTGTCATAAGTAATTCAATTTCTAATATAGAAAGAAGCGTATTATGAAATAAACTTTTATATCCCAGGGGCTATTTTCCCAAAGTTTGACTGAAAATTCAAAAGATCTATAATTTTATGTTTAATAATTCAATTTGCATAATTCCCAAGCAATGGCTTTATGTTTGTAAAATTTCTTATTACTGAGGAAGACGTGCTTCTTTCTAATTTGCACCAAAGGACCAAAAGGACCAGTGACAGCCTCGGAGGCAGCATAGCACACAGAAGACAGCACTGAAAAAGGCTTTAAGGAGCCAGCACAGAGGCTAAGTTCAACGTCTGACTGCATACCTACCAGCTGACTGGGCCATGCGCCCCTCTGTGCCTTAGGTTTCCCATCTGCAGTATGCAACTGATACTAAGTAGCTATATATAAAGCACTTAGTATCTGGCACACAGCAAGAGCTGAATAACTATTTCCAGTGTTATCTTTAGTGTAATTTAAAGTGTATATCATAGTTCTTAAACTCTAATAAGCATGCAATATATGATATCTGTTATGAGTATTAGAATCATCCCATTCCAGGAAGCTGAAAGGAAACGATAGGAGAAAATCAACCTTTGATGTGAACATGGTATGCCACTGATCCCAGTTTTGAAAGGAAGGGTTTTTTCATTTGTCTCAGAGTTAAGGAATATAAATACTGTAACTTTCCTCTTGAGAACCAATCTTGCCTCTGTTTTTAGAAAAATCTAATTCATTCATGTTTATTCCATTCAGTAAAATGCTAAATGTTTCAGATACACTAGTGAATAACACATGATTCCTAGCCTAAAGAATCTCCCATTAACAGAGGTAACTAGTAGTGTAGATAATAGCACAGTAGTTAAATAATCAATAGCTTTTCCTAACCACAGCTGCTGACTTTTAATTCCAGGAACAGAGTAAACTAGTAGAAAAAGACAAGCTCCAGGAAGAATTCCAAGGGTAGGATTCACAAACTTAATTCTTTGATCCCTGTCCTACGGTTGACCTTTCTCTCATATGGTAGCTTGCACCAGTGATATCGCTAAGAAAGAAAACTCAAATCTTGCTGGACAGATCACATGAGAAATAATATTCTGGTGTTCTATTAGGTCTAGAGGGACTATTAGGACTGATAAAGACTTCCAGAAGTTTTCTCTAATGGAAACATTGCTTCACTAACTATATTATAGTGTTAAAATAATGTGTCCAGTGTTCTCATTAACGGAGCCTGCACATCTCTACAGCTACACTCCAGACTCTCAATGTCCATGTCATCACTACAGACCCAGGGGAAAACTCTTAGCTAATGAGCTGTCTTTACAACCTAGACAGAGTGGCCTGAGGAGTTTAAGAAGATGCTGTTTAGGCTTCATCTGCCTGAACTACCAAAACAAAGCAATTGCTGGGACATTGTGGCTACCACAACTAGTGAATAACCACAGAGAGATATAGACTTGGAATTCTTCAGGGGCAGATAAACTTTGGGAAGAGAGGCCAACACCTGTTAGCACCTAGACTCCACACATCTCTGATACACTCCCAGAGAAGCATGTGGGTACCCAGAGGCTGGTATCTGCTGTGGTGGCTGCTCCAGAAGTTCTTTGGCAAGCATCTCAACACCACTTCAGTACACTGACTGTCATCCTTTGTCTGACTAAGCCTCATATGCTTTAGGATTTAAATTTTTTTTCATTGGTCAATAACATTCTGACCTCTTTATTGGTTCTACTCCCAACTGTCATCTAAGTTAAGTGGTTCCACTGCTGTACTTTCATTTCATTCTCCTCATTTACCAATTATTTACTTTCTCTTATCTCATCTTAGAGGTCAGCATGAATGTCAAAGGCCAAAGAAGCTGACATGAAGAAGTCAGGGTCGTCACTATAGATATGTAAGAAATGTGCTCTGCATGTGTTACAAACTCTGTATTTGTGCCCCACCCCCAAAAATGTACGTGTCGATGCTTCCAGTGGGATGACACTTGGCGATGAGTCCCTTGGGAGGTAATTAGGATGGAAAAGGTCATGAAGGTGGAGCTTTCTTGATATGAGTAGTACTCTTATAAGAAGAGATACCAAAGAGTGGTCAACTGCTGTGTACAGACATTGAGAAAAAGCCATGTGAGGACACAGGGAGGAGGCAGCCATCTGAAAGCCAGGAAGAGAGCCTCATCAGAAATTGACTGGCTGGCACCTTGATCTCGGACTTCCCAGCTTCCAGAATTGTGAGAAATAAACTTCTGTTGTTAAACCACTCCATCTATAGTATTTTGTTACAGCAGCCTAAGCTAATACAGTGTGGAATAGATCCAATGCTATTGATCTGAATATCAAGGTAAATTTTTAATATTTGGAGCAGGTCAGGAATTATTTTATTTGCTCATATATTTATATATAAAGGATTACAGAAATATAAAATCTGAACTATATTTATAAATCCCTGTAATTAATACTTTTATTAAAAGACTGTATTACATCAAAACAGAATTCTCTTAGACATTTAAAGCTGTGCAGTCATCATAAATTAAAGTATAAGCATCAATATATTTCATGATACATTAACAGATTAACCATATGAATCCAGTGCACAAAAAGTTCAAATGTAGCACCAATTAAACTAAAATCAATTATTTTCAATAATTCAACAAATTTAATGAAATTCCTTCTAGAAAGGCATGGTGCTAGGTGGTATGAGTGCAAAAGTGGTATGGACGATGGAGAGAACAAAATCAGGCAATGACTAAGAGATGGGCTCCACCCCTAATGGGCCTAATCCACCCAAAACTCATAAAATAGCCACTGGAATAAGCTTCTGCTTAGTTAATTTGCCTGTGTCTATTATCAACATTTATTAGTTTTAGACATATTTACTGTGGACTCCATTTTTCAAATTCCCACTCCTTTGCTGTTTATTATGACTCTAAATCCACAGTGTGAATCTCTGTCCTCATTCCCAAAGTGAGCATTTTTCCAAGTATAGAGATAGGAGTCAATTTATTCTTCAGAGTTAATACAGCCTAGTAATGTGTCTATGCAAAAAAAGAAGGGAAAAAGGCTGAGCTAAACGTTTTCCACCTAGATACAAAACAGACCATTCAAAAGCTTACAGGCTGTATTCAAGGCTCTCCACTGGAGATAATAAGACACCATCTGCTTGTCACTCATTTACAGTTGTGTATGGAGAAGAGTGATCAAATATCCATCCAGAGCTATTGTACTATCTGTTTTTCTATAATGCAGAATATAAAGGCATACATATCATTTAGAAACTAAGTAGGATTTTTTATTAAAATAAATATACTCTTTAAAATTTATTTAATCTCTTAATAACATCTTCTGGCAGGGAAAATGTATTTCCTCCTTCAAAGAAAAGTTGAGGTGAGAGCTTATCCACACCTGTTTCACATTAAAAAAAAAAAACAACTGTAAGCCTCAGTGTCGCCTTTACCTGTGCGTAGAAAGAACAAACCGAACATGGCAGAGGATCAGCAAAATGGGCTGGGATGGACGGAAAAAGTTCCCTCACCAGGGAAGGAAGGAACTAGTGTCCACAGGGTCAAGTGTATTTGGGAGACAGTATTAAGTCACAGCTGGTGATGGACAGGGAGGCCTGGCGTGCTGCGATTCATGGGGTCACAAAGAGTCGGGCACGGCTGAGTGACTGAACTGAACTGAACTGACTGAATCTCCTATTGTGAAATATCTTCTTGCTTAGATTTTTTCATCCCCTAAAAGTATACAGGAGAAAATAAAATTTTAAAATAAAAAGACTGTTCAGAACAATTCAAAACTAAAGTATGTAACACAGACCTCTGTAAGAGGCAGGGAGTACAGTTGTAAATGACTTTATGCTCTAGAACTTCCTCACATGTACAATGGGGTTCAAAAGCTGTAGCAGCTCTAGGATACTATCCTGCTAAAGTAGTTTAATTAGCCTCCAATTAAAATAAATAAATTTAAAAAATAAAATAAAAATAAAAACTATAAAAAAATAAAGTAGTTTGTTCTCACACAGAATAATATCAAACAATATGTAATGGGAGGTACAACGTTCACATGCTGCTAATAAAAAGGAAAAACTGAGAATCATAGCTGTTTATAAACAAATGAGATAAATTGTATTATTTTAATATTATCTATAACACATATTGGGCTTCCCTGGTGGCTGAGATGGTAAAGAATCTGTCTGCAATGCAGGAGACCCAGGTTCGCTTCCTGGGTCAGGAAGATCCCCTGGAGAAGGGAATGGCAACCCACTCCAGTATTCTTGCCTGGAGAATTCCATGGACAGAGGAACCTGGTGGGCTACAGTCCATGGGGTAGCACAGAGTTGGACATGACTGAGCAACTAACACACACACACATAATACATATTAAATTAAAACATTATTATTTTTTAGAGGCAGAACTTTTGCCTCTGGAAGAGCAACGGTCATCAACAGTTCCTTGGGAATGAACTACAGAACAGTGGGAATGACTTCAGACAGAAGGAGGGGTCCTTCACCAGTAGGAACAAGAGAAAGAAGCAGAATGGACTGGCTCTCATCCTCTTTTCCACAAGTACAACTTCAGTCAGCATCTATGGCTCAACTCCATCACCTCCACCTAGAAACCTACCTGGGGTCCCCAGTCTTGTTCACCTGCACCTCCATCTGCCATCTCTTTTAATAATGAGGGCTTCACAAGAGCTTCCCTTCTCTCAATGTCTCTAGTATATCTGGATACAGGTAGGTGATACATAACCACTTATCACCATCATGACTACTGCCATTGTCTTGCCAAGTCACCATCACTACTTACTGGATCACAACAGTGGCTTTTACTAGAGTCTCCCAAATTCCTCCTTCAGTCCTTTCTTAACACATAGCCGAAGTGATACTTCTTAAATAGAAATTCAAATCATGTCATTACTATTTTCAAAACCCTCCTATGTCTTCCCATCTGAGTTAAAAATAAGGTCTTTGTCATGGCCTGCCCTGCTCTACGCCATCTGGCTCCTATCACTCCTCTGACCTCATGCAGTGCTGTTCTTCCCCTTGCTCTTCCACTCCAGCGCCCCCAGCCCACTCGCTGTTCTTTGAAAGTACCGGCCACACCCCCACCTCAGCATCCTGTGCTGTCCCCGCTGCCGGGAATGCTCTTCCCCCAAACAGCCACATGCTCACTGACTACCTCCTGCGGGTCTTTGCTCAAACCCTGCCTCAGAGAGGCCTCCCTTGGCCACCCTATCTTGCTGTAAATAGCAACCCCTTCTCCCCACCTTCCCAGCACTCCTCATGGTCCTCCCCAGCTTCATATCCTCAGCACTCACCACCAGCTGTCATGTATTGGACTGAAACAGGGCTGTCAGACAAAACATGGACACCCAGATAAATTTGAACTTCAGCTCATTCATAAGCTGTAGAGCCTCAGCTGAGATGTAGAATGGCCTTTACCTTCCAGTTTGATATTAAATTCACAAGTTTAATCCCAGTGGGCTGCTTGGGATTTCAGTTCTATGTAGCTTGAGCATGAAGAACAAGAGAAAAAATCGTGAATGCTGTGACTTCATATTTAACCCAGCTCTAAATCCATTGTGTAGTCTGGTATCAAACCACTTCTGCTCAAGTTAAACAACTTAGCTTTGTAAAGAGGGGATCTCAATATAAAGCATTCCCAGAGCTTCACAAATAAGAATCTTCTTAGAATTCCTATGCTGTTACCCCAAAGTGGTTAATTCTATCCTTGCAATGCCCCTGGTTAGACTCTAAGCTCTTGAGAACAGCTCTGGAGAACAGAGGCCATGTATGATTATTCTTTAAATATCCCTAGTTCTAAAACAGTACCCAGACACATAGCAAATACTGAATAAATGTTTATTAAAATAGCATATAATGTTTTAGATTAATTAGCATCACATTTTGTATGATTGTTTATCTTTTGAATGCATCATAGGAAACTTATACATTAAGAAATATTGGCATTCATGGAGGGGTGCCAGGTTCTTAATTAATATACCTTGGACTTATATGGTGTCTCACTTTCCAAATATATTATCTTATTTGACTTGGTTTTTTTTTTTTTTCACTTCTCAAATGCAACAACATATCATGCAAATAAGAATTCTAAACAAAATTTAAATATTAAATACAGAGTTCAAAACTTAGCATATTTCTGTTTCAAATACATCCTTTCAAGTCACTTAAGGAAGCTTTGAATGTCAACAACAACAACAAAAAAAAACCAATACTAAATATCAGGCAAAATCAACAGCTTAAAAACATACAAAGGGTATCGCTCTGCTCTCTTTGGAGGCAGGAGCAGAGCGTGCTGGCAGACGGTGGGACTCTGCTCTGAGAGGCTGCAGCAGGGAAGGCAGGAGGAGGAGAGGCAATAATCCGCCCTCCTAGGAGACGAAAGGAAGGCTGACAGCTAAGCGCGACTTCTCAGATTTCACGTATAAGTGAGGTCTTACATTATTTATCTTTCTCTACCTGACTTACTTCACTTAGCATAATGCCCTCTAGGTCTACGCATGCTGTCACAAGTGGCAAGATTCCATTCTTTGTTATGCAGTTAGTCACGCAGTCCTGTCCGACTCTTTGTGATCCCATGGACTGTAGCCCGCCAGGCTCCTCAGTCCTTGGAATTCTCCAGGCAAGAGTACTGGAGCGGGTTGCCATTTCCTTCTCCAATTCTTTGTTATGGATGAATAATATTCCATTATTATTCACACACACACACACACCCCCCACATTTTCTTTATCCATTCATTCTTAGACAGGTTGTATCTGTATCTTAGCTATTGTGAATAATGCTGCAATGAGTAAGCTCTATTGTGGTAATAATTTCACAATAAACATACATTTCAAATTACAATGCCACACATCTTTTTTGTTGTTAAGTTGCTAAGTTGTAATTAGTTGCTAAGTCGTGTCCAGTTTTTTGCAACCCCAGAGACTACAGCCTGTCAGGCTCCTCTGTTCAGGCAATTTCCCAGGCAAGAATACTGGAGTGGGCTGCCATTTCCTTCTCCAGGGGATCTTCCTGACCCAGGGGTCAAACCCACATTTCCTATATTGGCAGGCAGATTCTTCACCACTGGGCCACCAGGACTTCCCATCTTAAAGTTATACAAGATTATAAGTCAGTTACATCTCAACAAAACTGAAAAAAAGTTCTAGACACAGAACTTCAGGACACAGAACTTCCCCTCCCCTGACCTGGGTGTTCTGAAAGTTTGAGATAGATGCTGTCATAGGGGAAGGACACCTATGTCACAAATACACATGGACTGAGGGAGCAGTAGTGTGATGAATTCAAGCTCACAATGCACTGAGAGCTGAATTTGATTAAGATGTCATCACTGGAAAACAATACTGCTGAAAACATTATAGGCTAGGGCATCCTATAATGTTTACACTATAAAATATAAATCACCATAGAATTTGTTCTAGATAGTCCAAAGCAAAATCTCGATCAAAACAGAAAAAGGAAGAAAGGAAACCTACTGATACAAATTCATGTATTCTGTGTCCCTCCTCTACTAAATTTTCACTCTTGCAGTGTTGCTACCCTGGGGAAGGCAATGGCACCCCACTCCAGTACTCTTGCCTGGAAAATCCCATGGACGGAGGAGCCTGGTAGGCTGCAGACCATGGTGTCATGAAGAGTCGGACACGACTGAGTGACTTCACTTTCACTTTTCACTTTCATGCATTGGAGAAGGAAATGGCAACCCACTCCAGTGTTCTTGCCTGGAGAACCCCAGGGTCAGAGGAGTCTAGTGGGCTGCCGTCTATGGGGTCGCATAGCGTCGGACACGACTGAAGCGACTTAGCAGCAGCAGCAGCAGCAGTGTTGCTACCCAAGAATATTGTATCTTGTAAGTCCTTTAGGAAAAACAGAGCAGGGCAGTTGGGAGAGAAAGTGTCCACGCTGCCCCGCGCTGTGGGGGCAGGTACGTGTGTGAAGCCAGATGTGATCTCCCCGCTCTGCTCCTCAGAGAAGGTGAGGCCTGCATTCTCCCTTCTGTTCCAGGCCAGGAGGTTAAGTCCACCCACGTTGGGTAAGACTTTTTTACTCAAGAACTCAGATACTGTAGACTAAATTTCATTCAGATATGGAGCAAAGAAAAACCACTTCAAGGCCATCAGCAGCCACTGTCTACGTAGAATGGACCAGACTCTGGACACAGTCCAGACACTCTAACATGATGCTCCTTCTCCTGGATCCAATGGCTTCTCTGAGACTTACTGCACTTGTTTAAAATCAACCCTCAAGTTCTAGGACATTTAGGGAAATATTAAACACCAACCTACAATAAATTATTAGAAAACATCACTGGATTGTGTGAAAGGAAATAAGGTTTTAAGATAAAGAGGCACGGACTACGAGCCAAATCTTAAAGAATTTGTTTAGCATTCTGAGAATTTTTAGAAATAAATTATATTTAAAATATCCCTTAAAATTAAATAACCATGTCTATTGGTTAAAAAAAAAAATCATTCTAGTACATTAGAAATACCGGTACTTTGACATCAGCAGAATTTTTTCAGTTCAAAGAAAACAGAATACACTATGCAAGTATAATTATGATGCATGAACCAATGGACTCAAATATTGTCTTATTGGTTTTGCTTTAAAATGAAGTTTTTGACTGAAATACTTTGGTTCATCACTAGCAATTTCTTAGTCAGTATGATGACATTCCTTACTCTTAAGTCACCAACTCCAGGGAGACAAATTTCTTTTAAATTGGCTTAATAATCTTAAATTTTTCCCTATAAAAACTGAATTTTTTACTTGACCACAATTGAGTATTTATTATGGCCATATTAACAATACACTGTATAGGATATACAGATGGAATTCTTTTTCTCAAAGACTTTATAATCTAGATGTGCAGATAAATAATATACAAGAGTAACAGGTACAAATGTAGAGTGTCCATAAAGAGGTCCAGATAGTTAGGAAGTAAGAATACCCATGTTCAGAAGCATGAAGAGAAGTGCTATGGAGGAAACGGACCTAGAGCTGTACAAGAGGAAACCATAAAGGGACCGATGAAAGGAGCGGCACTTGCTTTCCAGGATAGAAAGGTGACTCAAGAGGAGGGGAAAGACCAAGGACTCCCCTCTCCACCAAAGGCTAGCTTTTAAATTACTCATGGTCGTATATAACTTCAAAATGCACTGACTTTAAATAATCAGATGTTAATCCAATTTTTCATATAGACTTTCCATTCTGATATCACCTTTAAGATAGTCCATATAGCTTCTGTCTTTGCCAATATCCATATTTCTGTTCATTCTGATGACTAGAACTAATCATTCTCAAGAGTCCTCTGACTGCAGGGTCCTATAATCACATGCTCTGCCTACAGAACTCCCTGGGTGATGTTTGGTCTTTACCAATTTTATCTTTTACAGCCTGTTTTACTATCAGATCCATACTGAGAAAGCCCCATTGTGTCTCTGTTAAATATACAAAAATGGCAGAAAACTGGAGGTATCAACAAAATATCCAAAGGAAGAGAAGTTGCAGATTTTTCTTGCAAATACAAATGAAGATTCAATTTAAGATATAAAAAATACTAAGCCCCAAGGCTATTACTGTGGGAATTACAAAAAAATATGTTGTATCTAAATTTTCACGAAATTACAGTCTACTAATTGCAACCTTTTTACCGAACAGAAGTCTGAAACAGAGGACACTTGTCCTTTCTGATGGCTGCTTTTCTTTTAGTCTTCCTACTCACCTCCGCTTTCCTGTTGCTCTTTAAGGACATAATCCTTTCCCCTTCCTAGATCTAATTCACTCTCACCTTTCAATTCACTCATATTCATTCTCTCTCTCCTCAAACAGAAAAGAGATTCTAGATATTATTTCATAATAATATTAATATCTTAGGGACTTAATATGCTTTCCTCAGTGAATATTTCCATTTTGAAAGAGTATCACAGTAAGAGGGAAATATTTTGCCCAAGAGAATGCGGTTGCCATAAAATGAACTAAAGTCATGTGAGGGGAAACTGTTTTTTCAGAGGGAAAATTGTTTGGGTAGTTTTCTAGGATGAAAGCAGGAGCTACCTTGCCAACACTCTGCCTGCTTCCATTTAAGCAGTGAGCTGGTCTATTTCTTCTAATGAATGAGAGATAGTAGTAGTAATAATAAAGATAATAATAGCTAATGTTTTGATGTTTATTAATTTTAAGCTAACATTCATGGAACACTAACCTAAGCATTTTGCATGTTCTGTCCCATAATCCCTATTATTATCCCCAATTTAAAAATGAAGAGATTGAAGCACAGTGAGGTTAAAGATGCATCCATACTGCTGGGGCCCAAATCTTGAAAGTACAACTAGACTGTGACTGCTAAGAATTAGTGGCCACAAACCCACATGGAAGAGTAAGCAGCCACGTGCCCATGTGGCACACAGCACCAGGAGTCTGCCTGATTGTATCTTGGCCAAAGACGTCACAAGGTACCCTGTTCTTTTCAACCTCTCCTCCCACCCCGCCAGCATCTGTCTTCACACTTCCCAGTGCCCCAGCTGCCCCACGCTCAACACCACTACATTTTACCCTCTCTTCCCCCAGCTTCCTTTTCTCTCTTCTGCACCAGCTCTGCTCCTCAAAGAGGAACCAAACTAAAGTATCAGTGTTTCCATCCTGTGAGTTTCCAGATGAGAGCTGGTTAATCTAATTAACATTTATCAGTGCTCTTATTGCAACCAGTTTAAACATTCATACTAAAACATAACTGTGTTCCACTTCATGAATGTTCAAAATGCGAGTACTTATGAAAAAGTGTAAACAGAGTTTCAAAGGGCAATTTGTTTTGGGATCCAGATTCACAGAATTTTAAAGCTAGGAAAGATGTTTGTGGTCACCTAGGACAGCCTCCCCACCACAAGCTCAGGTGGCCATTATGACCTAGCTGAGGTTACACAGCCAGCCTGCTTCAGCAATAGAATCCACACTTCCTAACTTCCCATCTGACTTACTCAGCAAAAAATTTAACAGGTACATTTTTATGTGTCAGGTACTGAGGACTCAAAAGGATCATAAAATCTCGTGCTTTTTCTACTCTATGCTTCTTACTTAGAGTCAAGTTGTAAATGTTTTTATAGTGAGGCCATCCTTAGCTGCTCAAAGAAACAGTGATGTCTCCAAAGTCACAGCAAGAAAGCTATTGAGAAGAGCGATGTTTCTCTTTCATTTAAGATAAAAGAGTTAGATTGTAATATGAACTGTTGGGGCTAGTAAGGACTTTATAAAACACTTATTCATATGCTCATAATATAATCAAAACCCCCTTATTTTACCAGTGAAATCAATAGGAGTCAGTGAGACCACCTGATTCTAAGCTGTTTCCACCACACCTACACCATCTACCCTCTGGTTGGAAGCAGAAAAAAAAATTCAGAAAGAAAGAGGTGAAACTTCAAAATGCCATTTTTCCAATCACTGAGACTTTTCTTGCAGATCCCATCGAGGGAAGAAAGATGAATCAGAAGTGAGATAGGCATGAGGACACTACGTATCTTCCTCCTTCAACAACAACTGTTTAAATGCTGGCTGAGAGAGAAGAGAAATGAGAAGAGAACCAGTATTAACAAACTATTACCTGAACAAATGGCAGGCCTGACACATTCTAGATGATTTTCTCTGGCAACCATAAGATGTCCTGTGAGTTTTCAATCTAGAACTGGATGTTGTTGCCAAGCAATGGAAAACCCAACACAACCCTGACTCAAGGATAAAGATTCAAGGTGGAAATAAGCCTTTCCACCAGCTCTGCTCAATGCCAACACCCAAGGATAATAATGCTGCAAAGACTATTTTTTTAGTGAATAAAAACATGCAGCATGTCCAGCTCTCTTTCTGCCTTCTTTTCCAAACAGGCAGCAAGTCATGAATTTTGACACTGTTTTCTATAAAGCATTATCACAGATTCTTGTCTCCTCCTCGAAAACCAACTATTCCTTATTATTAACTGGTATTTGGGGCCTGAATTTCAATCAGTGTGGAATGTATGGCACTGACACAGATGTGACAGGCCCCTGCCTAGAAGAGATGCTCCAGAGTGGAAACAGGGCTGTTGCTGACAGGTTAAAGCCATTTTACACCCATTGCTCAGGCTTTGTGTCCTGCAGGAGAGCCTAAATGAAAACATGAATGATGTTTTTTAACATACCAAAGGCTGACAGCCTTAAGTGATTTTTCTCCGAGCTCAAACCAGAGCAAAATAGGGGTAAGTGTTCTATGCAATTCAAAATTCATTTCAAGACAAGTACTAACACTAAATTGTGAACACTTCAAATATTAACAACACACATGTAAGATATTACATCTTTATGTCCACGTAAGTAGTAAATACAGGATAAAAAAAAAAAAACCCAGGCCCCTTCCATATTAAAAATGTTCTCAAAAATAATTCAGAACATTTATATATAAATTTATATATACCAGGCATCCTATACACTGACTTCACAAATCCCCACAATTCTTTGAGGTAGATATTGATTTGAATCAGGTGAAATTTCCATTTTTGTGGGTTACAAAGGTTAAATATTGGAAAACTCATAGAAGTCAGTAAATAGGATCCCTGGAGAAGGGAATGGCAACACCATTACAGTATTCATGCTCGAAAAATAATTCCATGGACAGAAGACAGGCCACAATCCATGGAATCACAAAAAGTCAGATACAACTGTGTGACTGGGCATGCAGAGAAATTAAATAACTTGAAATTTATACAGCAAATATATGTAGAGTTGGGATTTCAACCCATACTTTTTTTTTTACCTTTGTTTAAAAATATATTTATTTTAATTGGAAGCTAATTATTTTACAATATTGTAGTGGTTTATGCCATACATTGACATGAATCAGCCATGGGTGTACACGTGTCCCCCATCCTGAACCCCTCTCCCATCCTCCCCATCCCATCCCTCAGGGTGGTCCCAGTGCAGCAGCTTGGAGTGCCCTGTTTCATGCACTGAATTTGGACTGGTGATCTACTTCACATATGGTATTACACATGTTTCAATGCTATTCTGTCAAATCATCCCACCCTCACCTTCTCCCACAGAGTTCAAAAGTCTGTTGCTTATCTGTGTCTCTTTTGCTGTCTCACATATAGGGTCATCATTATCATCTTTCTAAATTCCATATGTATGCGTTAATATACTATATTGGTGTTTTTCTTTCTGACTTACTTCACTCTGTATAATAGGCTGCAGTTTCATCCACCTCATTAGAACTGATTCAAATGCATTATTTTTAATAGCTGAGTAATATTCCATTGTGTATGTTCCACAGCTTTCTTATCCATTCATCTGCCAATGGACATCTAGGTTGCTTCCATGTCCTAGCTACTGTAAAGAGTGCTCTAATGAACATTGGGGTACACGTGTCTCCTTCAATTCTGGTTTCCTTGGTGTGTATGTCCAGCAGTGGATTGCTGGGTCATATGGCAGTTCTATTTCCAGTTTTTTAAGGAATCTCCACACTGTTCTCCATAGTGGCTGTACTAGTTTGCATTCCCACCACAGTGTAAGAGGGTTCCCTTTTCTCCACACCCTCTCCAGCATTTATTCTTTTTGTTGTTGTTGTTGAAGGTTTTTTTTTTTTTTCATTTATTTTTATTAGTTGGAGGCTAATTACTTTACAATATTGTAGTGGTTTTTGTCATACATTGACATGAATCAGCCATGTATTTACATGTATTCCCCATCTCGATCCCCCCTCCCACCTCCCTCTCTACCAGATCCTTCTGGGTTTTCCCGGTGCACCAGGCCCGAGCACTTGTCTCATGCATCCAACCTGGGCTGGTGATCTGTTTCATCCTAGATAATATACATGTTTTGATGCTGATCTCTCGAAAGATCCCACCCTCGCCTTCTCCCAGAGTCCAAAAGTCTGTTCTGTACATCTGTGTCTCTTTTTCTGTTTTGAATATAGGGTTATCATTACCATCTTTCTAAATTCCATATATATGTGTTAGTATACTGTAATGGTCTTTATCTTTCTGGCTTACTTCACTCTGTATGATGGGCTCCAGTTTCATCCATCTCATTAGAACTGATTCAAATTAATTCTTTTTAACGGCTGAGTAATATTCCATGGTGTATATGTACCACAGCTTCCTTATCCATTGGTCTGCTGATGGGCATCTAGGTTGCTTCCATGTCCTGGCTATTATAAACAGTGCTGCGATGAACATTGGGGTGCACGTGTCTCTTTCAGATCTGGTTTCCTCAGTGTGTATGCCCAGAAGTGGGATTGCTGGGTCATATGGCAGTTCTATTTCCAGTTTTTTAAGAAATCTCCACACTGTTTTCCATATTGGCTGTACTAGTTTGCATTCCCACCAACAGTGTAAGAGGGTTCCCTTTTCTCCACACCCTCTCCAGCATTTATTGCTTGTAGACTTTTGGATAGCAGCCATCCTGACTGGCGTGTAATGGTACCTCATTGTGGTTTTGATTTGCATTTCTCTGATAATGAGTGATGTTGAGCATCTTTTCATGTGTTTGTTAGCCATCTGTATGTCTTCTTTGGAGAAATGTCTGTTTAGTTCTTTGGCCCATTTTTTGATTGGGTCATTTATTTTTCTGGAATTGAGCTGCAGGAGTTGCTTGTATATTTTTGAGATTAATCCTTTGTCTGTTTCTTCATTTGCTATTATTTTCTCCCAATCTGAGGGCTGTCTTTTCACCTTGCTTATAGTTTCCTTTGTAGTGCAAAAGCTTTTAAGTTTCATTAGGTCCCATTTGTTTAGTTTTGCTTTTATTTCCAATATTCTGGGAGGTGGGTCATAGAGGATCCTGCCGTGATTTATGTCGGAGAGTGTTTTGCCTATGTTCTCCTCTAGGAGTTTTATAGTTTCTGGTCTTACATTTAGATCTTTAATCCATTTTGAGTTTATTTTTGTGTATGGTGTTAGAAAGTGTTCTAGTTTCATTCTTTTACAAGTGGTTGACCAGTTTTCCCAGCACCACTTGTTAAAGAGTCAACCCATACTCTTATACCATTCCAACACATGTCCCTTTGTCGTAAGTAATTGTATTAAATTGAAAGGATCCCATAGCTCTCCAAATTCTCAAACTACTACCCTTTCCCCAACCCAAGTCAAAATATGTTAATGGTTTCAAGTGTCTTGTCTTCAGTTTAAGGATTCTATTAAATGCCAATGTATGGCAAAAACCACTACAATATTGTAAAGTAATTAGCCTCCAACTAATAAAAATAATTGGGGGAAAAAATATCCTTACTTCTCTAAATACCCATTTCCCTTCTTTCATTAGCTTCATTATGACCATAGTCATTGTAATTTCTGAACCAAAATGTGGAACATGTAATCAGAGAGAAATACAGGTATTTCAGAGGAAAAGTACATAAAATAATTATGATGATCCTATTCTAAGAAATTCTGGAAGAATGCTCACCATGAACACATCACCTGCACACTTTAGTGTAATTGTTTTGAGATGGTTGCCACACTCTACTTGTGGCTCCCTGAGGGCAGGTTCCATGTTTTACTGTTATTTATGGAACACTTGAAATTTCCTATGACATAAAACACAAAAGCAATTCTAGTGATGGGCAGAGGTGATCAGAAGTACCACGGCTTGGAGGGTGCTAGAAAGTCAAATTAAGACATTCTCCTTTCTTTCAAAATCTCAGAGTTTTGAGCATTCATAGGGCAACTATTTATCAAGTACATCTTATGTACGAGGTATTTTCTTAGGTCCTGTAAATATGGGAGGCTCCTAAGAAAAGGAAAAAAAAATCACGCCTTGAAAGTAAAACAAGCAGAGAGAATAGCAGGGATCCATGGTTCTCAAATTCTAGCATGGATCAAAACCATCTGGAGGGCTTGTTAAAACACAGAATGCTGGATCCACCCCAGAGTTTTGGATTCAGTAGATACAAGGTGAGGTCCAAGAATTTGCATGTTTATCAATTCCCAAATTATGCTCATGCTGCTGACCTAGCAACCATGCCTTGAGAACCACTCCTATGGAGGCTGAAGATTGGGAAAGCAGAATGAGCAATCCCACAGATGACGGAATCAACACAAGGAGTCTGACGTATCTAAACTATATAGTTACTAAGCTACTCTGACTTTCTCCTCTGAAAGTGACCTACCTCAGTGCAACCTGAGGCATTCTCCTTGCCTTTACCCACCTACCACCAAGCACAGCCTCAGCATCTGGAAGAATGAGAGACAGCTGCCCATGCACCCCAGGTAGAAGCCTTAAGCAAACATCCAACGGGAGTCACTCTCTTACCTCCAGAGTTCCTACAGCTTGTTGCTGAAGATTTCATTTATTAAGGTCAAGTGAGTCTATAGACCTCTCTACAAAAATAAATTTCCTTTAAGGTACTCAAGTGCTTCATCGCTTTATAAGTCCTTTCAAGAATTCTCACATTTATAATGCAGCTACAAAAGTGAACACAACTTTCTTTCACAACTATTTAAAATCTTGTTTCCAAACATCTGTAGAAACCAGATTTTCTAATTCTCCCCCAGCTAGTGCCAGTCTTTAATCTACTATGTCACTCCCTGCTTCTCCGGTTCTCTTGTGATTCTGACTTCAAATGACATAATGCATCTGTCTCACAATCTCTCACCAACACCAGACCTTCTCTGCATATCTAAGCCTTATCTTGTATTGTTGATTTTAGAAAGTGAGAAGTTGGAGGCTTAATCAATCCTTTCCAGATTGATTAATGAACCTTGACCAACATGCTACAAGCAGAGCTCATGGTTTATAAAGCACATTCAATGAGGTAGTACTGCATTTTATCATCTTTGTCTTAGCAAGTAAATAAATTGAATCGATAAAGTGAACAGAGTAGCTAATGAGCAACCCTCATCATAGGACTATATTACCTAACTAAATGAAAAAACAAAGGACCTTAAACCATCAAAAAAGAGACTCTATTCCCAAGTATCTTTCTCTCGCCATCTATCTATGGATCTATTTGTGTATCATTTACTTATTATCCACTTCATGAATAAGAATCTTAATTCATAGAGTTCAGTTTTAAATTTAGCAATGGTAACAATAGGACCAAACTAAAAACATTGTCATGTATCAAAAAAACAAATGGAATACCAAGGACAATAAACGAAGAATAAAAACAAGAAGAAAGATGACAAAAATTACCTTACTACAGAGAATAAAGAATTGTCATAACGTATTTTAAAGGTAATTATGATAATATAATAAAGCTGTTATAAACTCATCTGGACTTTTCCCCTTGCAAGGAGGTATTAAAAGTTCTGTATAAACATGGGAAAGAGCTTCAGAATTCCCTCTTTCTATAGCTGAAAGGAGCTCCTGCCTCATATGAAACCAAAGCACCATTTGCATTTCAGAGACAGTCCCTGTTTATAGCTGTTCACAGATGCCACAGTGAAATAGAAAGAACAAAGTCTGCAGTGTTCCAGGGACGTTCTAATCACTTTTTAAAATATGTGTGTGTGTGTGTGTGTGCGTGTGTATATTTGGTTGTGCTGGGTCTTAGTCACAGCATGCAGGAACTTCAATCTTCATTGCAGTATTCAGGATCTTTTAGTTGTGGTATGGCAATCTTGTCTGGAAAATCCCATGGAGAGTGGAGCCTGGCGGGCAACAGTCCATGGGATCACAAAGAGTTGGCCACGACTGAGTGCCTGAGCACATGAATAATCTTTAGTTGCAGCATGCAAACTCTAAGTTGTGATGTGCAAACTCTTAGTTGCAGCATGTGGCATAGAGTTCCCTGCCCGGGGATTGAACCCAGGTCCCCTGCCTTGGGAGCTTGGCATCTTAGCCCCTGGACCAGCAGGGAAGTCCCAATCACTTCTATTTACTAGGATTATGTCTGCTTTTTAAGAGAATGCAATCACTGATTATATGGAGCACAGCTAAAAGAGAATAATTCAACATTTTTTTAAATGAGCATTCTAATTAGTAACTAGAGATACACATTTTCCATAAAGATAGAGAAGGATTAAAAGTTTTTAGGTTAGCAAAAATGACTCTTTAAGTGAGCTGCACATCAGTGTATTTGAGCATATCATTATTTGTCCCAAGGTATTTTCTCTTAATTTATTCTATTTATATGACCTACAATAAAGTTGAGTGCAAACATAAAAGCAAATATGTGATTTGCATTTATCTACAATAAAGTGTCAATAATTTCAAACGAACTAAATTAGACTCTCATAAATTAGCCAGGTTGGAACTAAGTTTGTACCATCTCTACAAATAATTTACTAAGCAAATCAATTGTGCAAACATGATTATAAGACATTTTTAAAGACTTTATTAATTCTTTCTGTGCAAATGATACTCCCACTGGCAAACAGGCCTTATTTTTACAATTAAGCAAAGAATAACCATCACCACACTGGTTAGTTGTTATGCCTGCGTTTCCTTAAATTCCTCTATACTTCAAGTGATTTCTGACTCACAGATGAACCCCACACGCTGTGTCCAAGCCTCCTTCTCTCATCATGTGCTCCCTGCCAACACCAGGAACACAAGAGCGCTAGCTCCTGCTCCCATGGGAATCAGGCAGGACCTTCTGAATCCAAGACAGAGGAAAAGAAGAAAATGGAAGAAGTAAGGAGTCAGAGCACAAAGAAGTCTCCCCTTCAGGGCTGGTCAACCTCACCAACCACTCTCCCACCAAAGCCTCTCTTATTAAACTCTGTGTTCATTTCCTAGAATAACTCTAACAATCAACCACAAACTGGGTGGTCTTAACAGAAATTCATTCTCTCACAGGTCTGGATGCCAGAAACCTGAAATCAAGGCATTCTGGGGCCACACTCTAAAGAAGAAAGCTCTTGGGGAGAATCCCCCCTCTCGCCTCTTCCATCTTCTGGTGGTTCCTGGTGTTCCTTGGCTTGTGGCAGCATCACTTTCTGCCACTCTACTTACCACATTACACTGTAATGGCCAGTTTACACATCTGACCCCCTTACTTAGAAGGACAGAAACATTTGAGAATGGGGATTGTTTAGGTGGGTAATCTTTCTACTGAAACATGCTTGTTGTTACAAATTAAATATCAAGGTAACGAAGAGTTCACTCTCCCCATATTGATTTTCCAGTTCTAACTTCCCTTCTTTTATAATTCACATTTACAATTTATTTCTATCCTCATACTAATACACAAGGGGACTGTTTGTTTTACAAAAACGCTACCCTATTCCGTGCATTATTCTGCAACTCATTTTTTAACATTATATCATGGATATCTTTCCAAGTTAACTCACTTGGATTTCATTTTTTCTTTAATAATGTGAGCTGTAAAGTAAAGAAACAAAGATACCAACTGAGCAACTATTGGAGACACACTGCAGATTTGTCTCTGTGCTTTCCAGCAAATAATTTACCCAAGAAAATATTAATACAAATCAATTTCACTATGTCTGTAATTAAAATAAAATCAATCCAGTTGCTCAAAAAGCAAATTTTCTAAGTACTAGTTCCAAAGAAAAATGTATTCTTTGTTCCTGATAAGACAACTATTTAAGTACAGTAAGCAAAGTATTCAAAAACACTCCTATAGTAGATACAGTATCATTGTCAGTTTGTAGATTGTCAGTTGTCTACTAAAGTCACCATGTTCCATTCCTAGCAAAACACTATACAGCAAGTCGGTTGCAGAGACTTCCACAGAAGACAAAAAGAAGTATTCTGAGGGCCAGTCTGCTCCTGAATGTATAAAAATGAGAAAAGCCAGAACAGTTTCTTGACCTGGAGTCCATATCCATCTATCCTAATACTCACAGAAAAATTATATACAAAAAAAATTGAATGCAAAATTGAATGGTGATACCATCCAACCATCTCATCCTCTGTCACCCACTTTTTCTCCTGCCTTCAATCTTTCCCAGCATCAGAGTCTTTTCCAATGAGTCAGTTTTTAGCATCAGGTGGCCAAAGTATTGGAGTTTCAGCTTCAGCATCAGTCCTTCCAATGAATATTCAGGACTGATATCCTTTAGGATGGACTGGTTGGATCTCCTTGCAGTCCAAGGAATTCTCAAGAGACCTCTCTAACACCACAGTTCAAAAGCATCAATTCTTTGGCGCTCAGCTTTCTTTATAGCCCAACTCTGACATCCATACATGACTACTGGAAAAACCATAGCTTTGACTAGACGGACTCCTTCAGTACTTAGATGGGGCTTCCCAGGTGGCTCAGTGGTAAAGAATCAACAGACATGGATTTGATCCCTGGGTTGGGAAGATCCTCTGGAGAAAGAAACAGCAACTCACTCCAGTATTCTTCCCTGGAAAATCCCATGGACAGAGGAGCCTCTGAAAATAACCTATTCAGAGATACTGACACTTAGATATTGACACTTCCCAGGGGTCGCAAACAGTCAAACACAACTGAGCCCTGAGCACTCAGTACTTAGATAAATGAATGAGTAAGGGCTCAAAGTTCCTCACCATAGATCAAGATTACCACAGTTTTAGTGGCTTTTACATTGCTTACCTACAGAAGTATGTCAGCCTATCAAATTATGTATGTGTGTCCGATGGCAGTGGTTCGCAATATTGATATACATTTTCCTCTTAAATGGACTGATCACTCATTTAGCTGTCATCTCGCATCTGCCACTGAAAAGACAGAAGACAAATTGACTCCATTTTTCAAATTCAGTGGTTATTTATTTTGTTAAGCACAACATATTCATCTCTGCTAGTTTTCATATGGCAGCAGGAGAGTCAAGTCATCCAGTTATAAAACTAATTAATGGAAACAACCTTTGAATTACTAAACTGGCAATCTGACAATGCTGATTAGATTATCATGGGAATAGTGAGTTGTGAAAAATATTATTAAAATGAATCCAGATTTTCATTTTACGGTAGGAAAGGGATTTAGGCAGCTTTTTAACTGAGAATTCTTTGTTGTTTGCTTGGCTGGCATGAGGGTAGCTGCAGTATTTTTCACTTTTTAGTTATTCTCATGTCATATAAACATAGCCCAAGAAAGACATCATTTTTGGTGTTCTGCTCAGAAAAGACGCACAAGTCTGAATAAATCACTTTGCAAATTCTCTGCTGTAGAGTGAGGAGGAAGACATTCTGGAAAGCCCTTTATGAAGTTAAGAAAAAAGAGACGAAGAGAAAAGAAAAAAATAAATCAAAAAAATGAGAAAGCATCTACTCCAAAATAATCTATTCAGAGATATTGACATTTAGATTTTGATATGACTAGGGAAATTTTTAATCTAATTCTAACCAAAAAAAAAGAAGAAGAAGAACCTAATGACTATCTGTGAAACATGAATTCTCACCTTCCATCACAATTTTTTTCTACATCCATCTTCTTTCTAAGTGAAAACACTGACAACTTAAGGTTCTTTTCTTTGTATTAGAAAGAAGTCTCTAAAAGAGCATCACATTGATTTCACTTTAAAGATTAGAAACCTCTGCTACTCAAAAGCGATTAAATACATTTACCCCAGAAACACAGGGATTGGGGTCTACCTTGTTCTCTCTATTTAAAAGGACCAAAGAGACAGACAAAACATGAACTCCCTGAAGAGCACTTCAACACATACTGCTCAGTCACAGGTCCATCTTCTTTCACAAGAAATTATTTTGTACAAAGCTATTATATATATAGTGAGTTGCCCACCAAAAAAAAGTTTGAGGAAATGTATTTTATATATGCTGAGAAATGACAAGCCACGTCTGTCATTCCACAGACAGTTTCTGAAACACCTCCAATCACCTAAGGACAGAACTATAAGAAGTGCAGTAAGTATTATTTTGGGTACATAGTAAATATTGAAGAACTATAAGAAGCCAAAGAATTTTTCCTAGAGTTAACCGTGTAGCTAATTTTCCTGCCCTACGTAAATAAAATTTACGGAAAACTGTAATTCAGTCTATTAAAAATGAGCCATAAACACAGAATTTACCACAATTCACCTGACCCATCTCTAATCACAGTTCTGTCTGATTCTGCCTTTATTTAAATTTTTGATATTTTGTTCAGTGTGTTTTTTGCATTAATTTGATTTCTTTAAATACTATAAAATATTGAATATTTTCAAATATTCTTTTTATTACTGAGCTTTTTTAATACACCCTTAAGTTTTGTGTCCTAAGAATATCTCATTACCAAATAGTCCCAACCCCAACAATGACCTCTAAAAGGCTAGCCATAAATTGCTCTGCCACAGGGAAGGATCTTGTTTAATGTTAACAGCTCTCTAAATGTGAAAAAAAAACCTCTCTTTGTTTTCTCCTATGTCTATCCCAACATATATTCATTGTATTTACTTGGAAAAAGGTAAGCAAAAAGAAAAAAAAATTTAAACACCCCTTGCCCCACCACCTAGCAAAAGTCGCTGTCAATAATTTGCTATTAAAAAAAAAAAAAAACTCATTGTACATCTTCCTAGACCTGTTTTCTGTCTGTGAAAAGTATGTTTATGTCAACATTCTATCCATTCAATTCAGTTCTGTCACTCAGTCATGTCCGAACCTTTGCGACCCCATGGACTGCAGTACGCCAGGCTTCCCTGTCCATCACCAACTCCCGGAGCTTACTCAAACTCATGTTCATCAAGTTGGTGATGCCATCCAACCATCTCATCCTCTGTCATTCCCTTCTCCTCCTGCCTTCAATCTTTCCCAGCATCAGAGTCTTTTCCAACAAGTCAGTTTTTAGCATCAGGTGGCCAAAGTATTGGAGTTTCAGCTTCAGCATCAGTCCTTCCAATGAATATTCCAGGGTTGATTTCCTTTAGGATTGACTAGTTGAATCTCCTTGCAGTTCAAGGTACTCTCAAAAGTCTTCTCCAACACCACAGTTCAAAAGCAGCAATTCTTCAGCGCTCAGCTTTCTTTATAGTCCAACTCTCACATCCATACATGACTACTGGAAAAACCACAGCTTTGACTAGATGGACCTGTATTGGCAAAGTAATGTCTCTGCTTTTTAATATGTTGTCTAGGTTGGTCATAGCTTTTCTTCCAAGGAGCAAGCATCGTTTAATTTCATGGCTTCAGTCACCATCTACAGTGATTGTGGAGCCCAAGAAAATAAAGTCTCTCACTGTTTCCACTGTTTCCCCATCTATTTGCCATGAAGTGATGGGACCAGATGGCATGATCTTAGTTTTCCGAATGCTGAGTTTTAAGCCAACTTTTTCACTCTCCTCTTTCACTTTTATCAAGAGATTCTTTAGTTCTTCACTTTCTGCCATAAGGCTGGTGTCATCTGCATATCTGAGGCTGTTGATATTTCTCCCAGTAATCTTGATTCCAGCTTGTGCTTCATCCAGCCCAGTGTTTCTCATGATGTACTCTGCATATAAATTAAATAAGCAGGGTGACAATATACAGCCTTGATGTACTCCTTTCCCAATTTGGAACCAGTCTGTTGCTCCATGTACAGTTCTAATTGTTACTTCTTGACTTGCATATAGACTTCTCAGGAGTCAGGTTAGGTGGTCTGGTATTCCCAGTCTCTTTCAGAATTTTCCACAGTTTATTGTGATCCACACAGTCAAAGGCTTTGGCATAGTCAATAAAGCAGAAGTAGATGTTTTTCTAGAACTCTCTTGCTTTTTCAATGATCCAGCGGATGTTGGCAAATTGACCTCTGGTTCCTCTGTCTTTTCTAAATCCACTTTGAACATCTGGAAGTTCACATCTGGAGGTCAATATGCTATACAGATGATAAACAAATTAGTGAGTGAGTAAATGGTATGGTTCTTTGAAAATTTTCCATATTACCAATGATTTTAAAAAATAACTTCATTTTTTTTTAATAAATTCACTAGCATATTTATTTTTCTAAACACTCTCTCAGTCAATGTGGAGGATTTCAGTATCTATGCACATTAGAGCTTTCTGAGCACTACAAGAAACTTTTAAAAAGTGCAAATCAGAAACCAGAAATACATGAAGTTTCCCAAATAAACATTACAAACACAATTTCCAGGACTAGTTTTAAAATATAATCACAATGTGTATATGTTTGTGCATGTATGTGTGTCTTGCTCTCTTGCTCACACTCTCTCTTTGTATCTATATCTACATGTGTATCTATCCATACATACATTTAACCTATACATACATTTAACCTATCAGTGGTTAAATACAAGTATTATAATTCTTCTTAATATCCCCATCAATTTAGCACACTTTTTGACATTATGTCCATGACATTATGGACTTTGATATCAAACAGCCTGGATCTGCAAACCAAATGTCTGTCCTTGGGCAAGTTACAATAGTGCTTTAATCCTAAATGTTCACAACTGTCAAGTAAGTGTCATAAAAATTCCTATCCTTATGAGGTTGCTATAAGGATTAAATAAAATAATCTTCATCAATGCTTACCATAATGCCTAGTACTGAGTAAGCATTCAATGCACATAAATTGTTATAATTAAAATAATATCACCATACTCAAAGAGAAGCATAATCAAATGGGAGAAAAGAACATGTATTAAAATAATGCAAATGTAATAATGTAAAATGATAAAATGAGAATGAGAGTAGCCAACCTTTTGATTCAGAATTTGAAATCATGTTATCGAGCAGGCTTAGTTTATAGTCAATCTCCTTTTATGGAAGAACCTTTTTAGTGTTAAGCAATATAATAGTAAAAAAAAAAGTTAATACAAAATGACCATATAAAATGCCTTCTTACCTGCTTTAAATTTTTCCAGTTAATGTTCTAATACTAAGGAAAAAAAACAGAGTAGAGCATACCTATATGGCAAAGGTGATATATAAACATCAAAAACAATCAGGAGATTATGAACAAAACTAAGTATTAAATCAAATAAAATCAACAAAACATAGCTGGTGTTCAATAACATGTATCTTATTTAGGCTTATATCAGAATTAAGTGCTTCAAAAGCAGTATGTATAAGAAAAATATTTATTTATTTAACTCTAAGAAATCTTGTAAGTCTCTATATTGGAGGTATATAGGACAGAAAGCACCACTCTCCAATCTGCAGTTAAAGTTACCATATGGGAGTACTAGAAGGAATACAACTGGAATGATGAGATGCCATCTATACCAACGACACCATCCAAGAGACTCTTGATTTCAGATTTTTCTGAGTGTTTTCAAGAGCCAAAAACCTAATCACAGTGATGTGGGTGCAAATACAGAGAAACGTGACCACACTGTGATTCCAGCTAAGTTGAAACTTAATAACTATGTGTTTTAACATAACTATCAGAAGAGGACTAGACTGAACAGTATAAAATGAAAAATTAAGAGGGATAAGATTCTAGCACCCTGGGAGAGAATTTCCCTGATTATCAAAGAAGAGGGTTCTGTCTCTGTGTTAGCTGTAGATCTAATAAAGAGGAAATACGGATCAGATTAATAGCTTCATGTCACTTATCATTAGCCTCACTCACCCAGATCTATTTATTATGGCATCATGATGAATATAATGAGGTTTCCCCAAGTATGCTTCATGGTTCCCTCCTGCTGGGAGCTCCACTGACTTGGGGACCCCCAGGCTCTGCCTTCTATCCACCATCTTAAACATACCCTTTCTATCAGATGTCTCTGTTTTTAATACCATTCCTTCTAACTAGGTTTCTGCCACTCTATCCAGCCCCTCCAGATCTTTACTCTAATTGTCTCTCCATTTCAGTTTTATACTGGGTGCTATCCCTCTGATTTCTTTTGTCCAAAAAATGATCCATAATTGAATTAACCAGTCTGCCTTTTAAATTTCATCACCTAATGATGCTCTCTGATTTGTGTAATGTCTTGGTTATTTTACAGAACTTGATAGTTATCTACTAGTAACTTCTGAACATATAGGCTAATTAACTGATGATGCAACAAAAATGATGCAATTTTGTCTATATCCAACTTGTACTCACATGGGCAGTCTCAGACTGGAAAAAATTCATGAAAATATGATATCAGGAATCCATGAGTCTCCTAATATCTACACTAGGTCTTGTCATGACAGAAAAGCAGGGTAGTATCAAAGACTAATGATATTATGTCAAAAGGATACAAGAGTAAAACTGAAGAGCCCATTACTGGCCAAAGATGAAGGAAATAAAGCATCCATGGGAATAATAACTGCAGTATATTAAGACACATAAAAGTATAATTACAGGTTCATAATATGTTAAAATTTGTTGGTCTCCATTAGAAGGTACTAGGAAACAAACACATCACTTTGCAAACTAGCAAAGGAAAAGAATCAAGCCTCTTTTAAATAAACTGTACAAAGGATAACCAAGGAGTTGATGAAAGAAAATCACTCTTTTAGAATTCCAGTTAATAAATTAAGAAGGAATGATAGACTCCTAGTTCCAGACATGATGAGATTAAAAAGAATATGATTTGCCTAACATAAACAACTAAAGAACAAGAATACATATACATAAGTTTTCAGATACTATACAACAGGTAGTGAAGAGCAGTGATAAATAGGAATAAAGAAACAAATGAGTGTAGCCTCATTACCATTGCCCCCGCTTACTGCCAGAGTGTCCAGGCCCTGCAAGGAGGGAGAACCCAGATGAAACCCTGCAACCTTGCTGAGTTGAGGAGATAGAGGTTAGAATCCAGGAAGGCCAAGGCAGCTAGAATTTGTGACGCATAGTAACAAAGAAGAAGCTGCACAGAAAGAGAAATAGAGATTTGCAGAGGGATTCCCTTGAATCTCTGACAACCACTGGCATATAGGTAAATAAAAGGAAAGTCTCTGATGGTAGGAAAAGAACCAGTGGAGAGAGGTAAGACAAAATTCACACAAGGCTAAGAATCATTTGTGTTCTCACAGTCCAAAGTGTAAAGACTTCATTATACATGGACATCAGTTAGAATTCCCAGGAGGGTACCATCATGGTGGTGGGGATAAACTAACCTTAGACAACGGCTGGTCTGGACCCATTCTAATGAACTTATAAACAAGCCTCGAGAGGAACAAACTGATTCCAAGTAACTTAACTGCACAACAGGAAAAAAAAAAAAAAGTAAAAAGTTCAACACTATTTAAAATAATAAAAAGAAAATATCTAGCACTACAAACTGTAAAAATCACATTTGGCATATAATCAAAAATCACAAGGCAGACAAAGAAGTAGAAAAATATGAACAATAACCAAAAAAAATCAAACAACAGAAAATCAGAAATGACAGAGATGATGTAATTAGCCAATAAAGACATTAAAATACTGACTATAAATATACTCCATATGTTCAAGAAGGTAGAGAGAAACATGCATAGCATGAAAAGATAGATGGAAGATACTAATGGAACTTAAAGAGATAAAATCTCTAAAATAAAAAAGCACTGAAAGGGACTAATAATATATTAGATATTGCAGAAGAGAAGACAAACTTGAAAAGACAGAAATAGAAATTACCCCAAATAAGTAGAGTTTTAAAAAAAAAAGTACTGAAAGAAAAACTCACAGCTAAACCGTCCTGGGTCCTGTGGGGAAGCATCAATAATATGTATATTTGAAGTCCTAAAAGGGGTAGGGAGTCAGAGAAAAAAAAAAAATTAAAAAACAATGGCAAGGGGTCTTCCCTGGTGACTTAGTGGTAAACAACCTGGCAGGCAGCAGGCATAGACTCGATCCCTGATCCAAGAGGATCCCACATGCCACAGAGCAATGAAGCCCATGCAGCACAGCTGTTGAGCCTGTGCGCCAGAGCCTGGGAGCCAACACGACTGAGCTCATGTGCCCCAGAGCCCGTGCTCCACGGTAAGAGAAGCCCCTGTAATGAGCGGCCTGCACATCGCAACTAGAGCAGTCCGTGCTCACTGCAACCCCAGGAAAAGCTCCTGCAGCAAAGACCCAGCCCAGTACCCCCACGCCCCTCAAAGAGGCTAGAACTGATGAAAACTATGTACCATAGAGAAATAATTCTCCTTGGGTTTTTCACATTTTTTTAGAGTTTACATTAACTACTTTTGTTCTGAATTAGCATTTGAAAGATGTCTGTATAGCAAACAGCCTTGGAAGATAGTGTCTCCTACTGGGGAAAAAAAAGGCGGGGGGTAGGTTTGCTTACAGTCTTGGAAGATAGAAACAGTATTAATATCACCCTTTACAGCAGAGGGAAGGTAGCTTGTTTCCCATTATAAAAGATTTCGGTTCCCTAAGCTCCGGATCCTGCCTATAACACTGCTCACTTGAATTGTTTAGGTGCTACATGGACCTCTTCACATTACCTTGTAGGAAATGGGACTGACAGAAATGCTCATACTCTAGTTAATTTTGGTGTGAGAAATAAGGCACTCCTTGAAGACTGAGGTAAGCTAATTGTTAGCTTGCAATAGGGTAAAACCATAGACCCTTCTGAGTTTTTAATATACCAGGGATCCAAGCATCTCAGAATATCTTAGGAAGAACAATAATAAATGAAACCACATCAAGGAAAACCACACTCAAAACTGCTGAAAAACAGTAAGAAAGAGAAAATATTAGATGCAGCCATAGAAAAAAGGACACATTGTATTTGTTTGTTTTTCAGTCATTAGCTTGTTATCAGACTCTGCGACCCCATGGACAGCAGCACCTCAGATTTCCCTGTCCTTCACCATCTCCCAGAGTTTGCTTGAATTCATGTCCACTGAGTCGGTGATGCGATCCAACCATCTGATCCTCTGCTGCCCTCTTCTCTTTTCGTCTTCAGTCTTTCCCAGCATCAGGGTCTTCACCAGTGAGTTGGCTCTTCGCATCAGGTGGCCAAAGTATTGGAGCTTCAGCTTCAGCACCAGTCCTTCCAGTGAATACTCAGGGTTGATCTCCTTTAGGATTGACTGGTTGGATCTCCTTGCTGTCCAAGGGACACTCAGTAGTCTTCTCCAGCACTGCAATTCGAAAGCATCAGTTCTTCGGCACTCAGCCTTCTTTGTGCTCCAACTCTCACAATCATACATGACTACTGGAAAAACCATAGCTTTGACTATATATGGAGGAATGAAGGTAAGAGGGACTAAATATTTTCCATAAGAAACGGTACAAGCCAGAAGATAGTAGAGTAACATCTTTACATCTTTAAAGTGCTAGAAGGGAAAAAACAAACAAACAAAAAAAACCCTCTCAACCTAGAGATTTAGCCCCAGGAAAAAATATCTTTTAAAAATAAATACTTACTTCTTGTGAAGTAATTAGCCTCCAACTAATAAATAAATAAATAAATAAATACTTACTTCCAACAAAAGTTGAAGATCCACTGCCAACAGAAATGTCAACATGTGAAAGCTAATTGTGCCAAGATAAAGATATATATTGTATAGCCTAGATCAATCACAATAAAAATAAAACAAACAGACATATATGATAATGATAAAGAAAAGGAGAATCAAAAAATATTCAATTCAATGAGGGCAGGAAGAGAGGATAAAAAGAACCAAAAATGATGGGGCAAAACTTTTTTTAAAATCACAAATTGGTTGATATATACCCATTTTATGAATCATTATATTAAATTAAATGGTCTAAATACTCTAATCAAAAGGCAGAGGTTGGATAAAAATAGTAGCAGCTTATTCTACTTTTAAGAAATCTATTTTAAATATAAAAACATAGATAAAGAAAAATGTATAAAAAAGATATACCAAGAAACCACTGACAAGGTTACACGAATGTCAGATAAAGTGGTTTTCAGCACAAGAAATACTCCCATGAGCAATTATACGGCAACAAATTTGACAACCTAGAAGAGTTAAATTCCTAGAAACATACAACCTACCAACACTGAATCATGAACAGAAGAGCTAGTGTAAAAAATAATCAACAGAAATTTCAATTGGGGTAGGGAGAGCCAGAGAGAGAGCTTTTGTGCCCTGAGATGATATCAAAGCCCAAGAAGAAGAAAGCCTCCTTTCCTGGCAAGGATTTAGCCAAAGAAAGTCCGGGGATTCTTTGTTACTGTGTGTGTGCCAAGTTGCTTCAGTCATGTCCGACTATTTGTGACCCCACAGACGATAGCCCGCCAGGCTCCCCTGTCCGTGGGATTCTCTAGGCAAGAATACTGGAGTGGGTTGCCATTGCCTTCTCCAGGAGATCTTCCCAATCCGGGGATCAAACCCACATCTCTTGCACTTCTTTCATTGGCAGGCAGGTTCTTTACTGGTAGTGCCACTTGGGAAGCCTATGTTTACCAAGGCCCTCCCAAATTCCCTTTCCTCCCTATAGAAGCATTCTCCTTCCCTTGGCATGTGGGAACTTACACATGGCTCACCATAGTTGCAGACCCTGTATTACAATTCTCTATTGATCCCAAATAAACCCATCTTTGCTGGAAAAGTATCTGGCAAACTATTTATTTTAGGTCAACATTTTGGTGGCCCATGCAGGGGCCAGAGAAGACCGCCAACAGCTCTGGGGCTGATGAGAAGACAGATGCAGTGCCCACAATTGATTCCACTGTTGCTCACTGCCTTCTTGCTGATCTTGAGGTTTGAAGGTATGTCTTCCTCCTGGATCTGAGTTCGTGCCTTCTTAATATTTGAAGCTTTATTCAGGATTTCCAGGCTTTATTCAGGATCTATTTAAAGGTTTCCTCTTTCTGCTTAAGGTCTTATTCTGCATGTGAGGACATGTGTGGCACTTCAATCTGATTCTGAGACCAGACAGTTTGACTGAAACTGGCTAAACTTTGCCCTGTTTATTCCTGGCCCAGGAATAGGGGTGTTTCTCTAAACGGGGCCAGGATTTCAGCCTTCAATCTATTCCTTTGGAAAGGCTATTCTCTTGAAACTGGCTAAACAAACAACAAACAGACAAACGTTTGCCTGGCTCCTCCGGAACCAAGCTGTTTCCCTTGAGTTGACTGGTATTCAGGCTTTTGCAAGTTATTTGAATTGAGCCGTTTGTGCTGTAAATTGTTTAAACTATTTGAAACTTTTTTACCCTCTAGGAAATGGAATTTCAGTTATCTGTATTTTGAGGGGCACTCCCTTACCCCACTACACACACAGGGACTCTGGCCAATTTTATGTTTAAAAACCATGGTTCTTCCTCATGTGCATTTCTAACTAAATAGACGAGCTGAACTAAAGGTTCAGTTGTAAATTGCCATTTACAATATTAAGGGCCATTATAAGGAACTTCTGAAATCTCCAAATTGGACTACAATAGTTCAAAAGTTCCCAGAACTGAGTGAATGCTTATTTCAGCTGCTCTCTCGAGGCTTCCCACTGTTAGCAGGAGTCTAAAATTGCCTCTCCGCAAAATAAAGATTTTTAATATTAACTGAGGCAAACAAATGACAAAAGAAAGATAAAATGTCTCCCTCCTTAGCTTCTTTGTCTCAGACCCTGCTCTGGTGCCACCTTCTCTCTCTCCTTTGGCTCTTTGTGGCCTGATTCCACTTTTGGCACCACCTTCTTCCTTCCCTCCTATATTCCTTATATCTCTACTATACCCGCAAATCCCCCAGACTCATCAAATCTCCCCTTTTCTCTGCAACTCTTCCCAGTCCTTCTTTCTCTGAACTTGTCAGAACCTGTCTGTTTAAAAATTAAGCTTTCTGGGAATCTAGAAGTTAAGCCTTTAATTTTTTCTACCCCCTGGAGTAAAGTTGAACTGAGAGCCGTAGACAAAGATTTTCCCAAAGTACCAAAGAACCTCACAGATTTTCTGAGAAATTTAATATAGTCATTAGAGTTTATCAAACTGGTTTCTCCGACTTATATTAGCCAGTTTATATGCTTGTTGGGGGAAGGCCAGGCTCAGCATTGTATAAAAGCCACTAACTGGGGAAGTTTGGAAAGGTCTCAAGGATTACAACTGAGAGCTCAGCCCTCTAACTTCGTATATAGTCAGGCTCAAGCAATTGCTAGGGCTTTTCCAAAATCTGTTAACACACAAAATTCAGGCATGTATACAAAAATCTGATGATCAACTTCTCATGATTATCACAATCAACTTCAGAATGTTTCTTAAAGAAAAGTCTGGTCTCCTTTCAGATGATAATTCCACCTGAGGTGATTTTAACTCTGTTTACTAATGTACTGAATTGGGAACCTTCACTTCTAACAAAAGGGACCAGGATACACTGGGAAACTGTGTCCATTTCAGATTTAGTCAATCTGGCAAACCAACTCTCTCATACTCCAGATGAGTCACCTGGAAAGAAGCCTGCCAAAATTCTTAGTCTCCAACTCCAGAAAATGAAATGAAAACCCCTAAATGAAACCAAAACCACCTACTTTCTGCCATTATTGTAAAGAGCCAGGGCATTGAAAAATGAATTGTTACAAATTTAAGCACTTTAGGTGCCTTCAGCCTCTAACCAGACTCTCCAACATTTTAATTCTCAATGTTGTGGCTCTGAGGAACTACAAGGGCTCTTCCCAATCCTCCTCTTTCACCGGCTCACAGAAACATTCCTCCAGATTGGGGGTGAGCCTCTGCTAGTCCGAACTGACAGCAGAGCCATGCTCCTAGTGCTCAACCCCACTGCCATGGAACAGTCCCTGCCGTAGAGTGCTAAAACAGTTCAGATAGCAGGGATGTCTATGAACTTCAAGAAGTCCTGTCTCCAAGAAGTCTGTTCCTTCTCACTTAGGCACTTTGAGAGAGATACACACTCTTTTCTCCTTAGTTCACCCGCTTCTATCCATTTATCAGTCCAAGACTTCAAAGAGACGGATCATGCCAGAATTTCTTTCTCCCAAAAGAAGGAAATAATTCTGGAAATTGAAAGCAGTCATCAAAGTATTCCACCTGGTGAATTAAATGACCCTGTGACACCATTTATTTGTTCCACATCCGAACAAATAAATCTCTACTAGAGCGAATTCTGGAAACACTGATCATTTATTTCCACTGAATCAGCTATCACTTTTCTTACAGGCAAAATCTCCAACTTAACACTGGCAAATTTCACAGCACACCTCTTGTCAAAATTCAGGTAGATCCCTTAAGACCTCCTCCCAGAATTAATAAATGCCCTATAAGAAGCCCTTCCATGGTCTTCCCTGGTGGGTCAGACGGCAAAACATCTGTCTGCAATGCTGGAGATCCGGGTTTGATCCCTGGGTCGGGAAAATCCCCTGGCGAAGGCTCAAGGCCTCATCATCCTTTGTATTAAGCCCTGTAACATTAATTTTATCAGTTAGAAAACCTAAGGGGCAAGAGTGGAGATTTGTCTAAGATCTCCTAGCAATAAATAACATTGTTATCCTTTGACCCCATGTTGTACTTAACACTCACACATTATTAACATTCATTCCCATTGAAAGAAAATTCTTTACTGTAACTGATTTATGCCTTAATGGGGAAAAGTTACCAAAGAAAAATTGCAGTTTCAAACCCAGGTTTGATAGGGCATCTGATATGAGAACAATGCCACACCTAGATCAGATAGACTTCCTAATGTCCTAAATTTCCTAAAGTGTCAAACTAAGAACCAACGTGAGGGTTCTTCAAGCTAGCTGGTTATTACCATAACTGGATTCTAAACTTCTCTCTTATGGCCAAACCTCTATAAGTTTTATGCAGCAATAACAACCCGAACCCCATTTTATGGGA
Source organism: Cervus canadensis (assembly GCF_019320065.1). Taxonomy (NCBI): domain Eukaryota; kingdom Metazoa; phylum Chordata; class Mammalia; order Artiodactyla; family Cervidae; genus Cervus; species Cervus canadensis. Next base: position 20,351,253 of record NC_057402.1, on the reverse strand, counting down.
AGAACTGGAAGATACAGTCTTCAAGACCTTAGAGTTTGAAGAAACCCACCTGTCCTTGGACATCCCAGTTATCAGATTCCCTTTTTCCTTTTTGTATATGAAAAGGCAACGAATGCCCTTGGGTCACTCGCCCAAAAACAGAGCGACCACCATCAACCCACTCAGTATCATAGTCAGCAACGGACTCTGTGGCACTGGGACATCCCTTTTCCTTATTGCCACTATCACCACTGGCCTTATGATTAAAGCCACTAAGAAAATCACTGTGGGATCCCCTTTAACCATTTCTGTACCTCAATTCTCTAGAAGCCCCCCTGAAATGTCACCACACTCAACACTTCTCAGTCAGCTGCTTCACCCTTTGTTAACTGATCCTCACATTTATGTTGTAATAACCTTAACCTAGCTACTCTTCCCAGATGACACATTTTAAAGAAGCTGCCTGCCAATGCAGGGGACACGAAGAGATCTTCGATCACTGGGTCAGGAAGATTCCCTTGGAGTAGGAAATAGCAACCCACTCCAGTACTCTTGCCTGGAAAAGTCCATGGACAGAGGAGCCTGGTGGGCTACAGTCCACGGGGTCACAAAGAGTTGGACACGACTGAGCTACTGAGCACACCTACCCTTCTCCCCTCTGTCACCAACAAAATACCTCAGTACTGCTTAAAGCTGATGGATCACCTTCTGACATCTGTCATCGTCGAGATCTACAGGAAATTCTACTATGTAACATTGTCTTTTCATTGTTCACTCTGGTTCTTCTTTAAAAGATGAAAATGGCAAATATTGTGCTGGGTATGCTATTGCAACTCCTTTTATATAGCTGAGTCAGCATCTTTACCTATGGCTACTTTGTCCCAACAGTCTGTATCATATACCCTTTCAAGGGCTTGCACTTTGGCCAAGAGCAAAATTGCCAATATTAATACTGATAGTAGATGTGCTTTTGAATAGCTCATGATTTTGAAATGTTGTGGAAATAATGTGGCTTCCTTACTTCCACTGGAAACACAATTAGAAATGGCCCCTGTGCTTGGAAATTATTGAATGCAATATTTTCACCTGCCACTTTTATTATTAAAATTCCAGGGCATTCTAAACTTGACTCCCTGAAAGCTAAGGTAAATCACCTTGCTGACTTTTCTATAAGAAATACTGACCTTAAAGGAACCAACAGAAGCCAAACTTCAGTCATGGCCCAAAGGAATATTTCCCAAAATGATGATTTAGAAAATCTAGCCTAATAACTGGCCTCAGAAAAGGAAAAACAAGATGGGAACTTCAACGATTTTTTTTAATAAAAGGGAAAAACTTTGGTTTGGGCTAAATAACAAGCCAGTCCTGCAAGAAACTCTGAAATTCCTACTCCTCACTACTATACATGCATTAAATCATTGATCTACTGACAAAATTATAGAGGATTCATGAACCAATATTGGTAAGAAAATATTAACAAGACCACAGAAAATTCCTATCTCATTCATCCCACTTGTTCAGGGAAGCCTGTTCATACTGCTCTCAGATATTTTTCTCCAATGTTTTTATATTTTATTATTTTTTAAACTTTCTATTCTGTATTGGAATATAGCTGATTGACAATGTTGTGACAGGTTCAGGCACACAGTAAAGTGACCCAGCCACGTGGACTGTAGCCTGCCAGGCTCATCTGTCTGTGGAATTCTCCAGACAAGAATACCCTTCTCCAGGGGATCTTCCTGACCCAGGGATTGAACCCAGGTCTGCTACATTGCAGGTGGATTCTTTATCATCTGAGCCACCAGGGAAGCCCATACATGTGTCCACCATCCCTTAAACTCCCCTCCCATCCATGCTGCCACGTAACATAGAACAGAGTTCCCCGTGCTATACGGTAGGTCCTTGTTGGTTGGTTAGCTCCCAGACATTTTATACTGCCTCACAGACAATTCAAAGTCTGGCAAATGAATTTCATACAACTCTCTCCATCTAATGGATATAAACATGTTTTAATCATGGTCTGTGTATTTTTCCACTGGACTGGAGTTTTCCTTTTCAGACAGGCTGCTGCTTCCTCTGTGGCTAAAGTCTTTTGGAAAAGAATACCCCTAACTAGGGAACTTCTTTCAAACTTCGTAATCATGTAGAAACCCATCTTATTGGCCAAGTGCTTCAAAAGTCTGCTTTCGGCCTGGTGTTACAACACTTTCACTGCGATTACCATCTCCAATCCTCTGATTTAATTGAACACACTAACAGCATCATGAAGACTCAAATAGCAAAATCTGTAGATGTACTCCCAATACCTTGGCCAAAAGCAATACCATTGTTTCTTCTAATTCCCAGATACGCCCTCTTTTGGAATTCATAAACTCTCACCCTTTGAGATGGTCACAGGACGCCCAATGTATTTGTTCTTGCTTCTTTTGACTCACAGCTGATAAAAGAAGAACTACTCCAATATTAAAAACTTCTAATTGCTTCTACTGAAAATAACCATATTTTCACAGTGCACCCTCAGGAGAAAAAGACATTAAAGCACCACACCCTGCAAACTACAGATATCATCTATTGGAAAAACACCTCCAGAAGAACTCTCTTCAAACTCACTAGAAAGGACCCTATCAAGAATTGCTACCAAACCTTGTGCCAGCAAAAATTCCCAGGAACAGACTCCTGGATTAACACGAAATACTCAAAAGAAAGCTCCGAAGCCTGACTAGACCTGCATATCGTTTGGTAACCCAAAGTAAAGCTTTCCTGGAGTTGAAGCAGGCAACATCTGATGAGACAGCTTTCTCAAGGTTCCCAGAACACGTCTGTGGAAAGTTTACCACCAAATCTCTGATGATGTCAAACACTTTAAATGTTCTCCAATTCAATGATAACACATGAACTTTAAATAAGAAGTGTCTGAGAGCACTCCCTCCTGATCCTCCTTGTTACTTGAATGTAACATTTATTTGTTTCCAATCTGTGTACTTTGCTTCCAACATTAGTCACTACTCCTGAGCAAGATCCTTCCTGACCCTGAGGGAAGAAAGGCTGCTAAAACTAGAAGAATTGACTCTTGACCAGCAATGCTTTCAGAGAAATAACTTGATCAAGAGAGGAAAAGGTACAAAGTTAATTAAAAGAAAGCTCAGTTAAGTAGAGTTGGGAGAGCTGAATGGAGAACTCTGTACCCTATGACTATAGCATAGCAGAGCCCAACAGGAAGATGAAAGACTTTTCTTTCCTGGCAAGGACTCAGACAATAAAAAGCCATGGATTCTGCTTACTACAGTTCTTCTAGCTTCCTTTTATCCCTTATAAAAGTATTCCCCTTCTCTTGGTGCATACAGACTTTCAAAGTAGCTTACCAAAATTACAGACCCCTAATTGCAATTCTCTCTTGGAACCTGAAAAAAAAAAATCTTTTCTAGAGAAATAATTGGCAATATATTTGCTTCAGGTCAACACTAGTAAGAAGATTGAATCCATAATCAGAAACTTTCCAACAAACAAAAATCTAGGACCAGATGGCTTCACAGGAAAAGTCTACCAAACATTTTTTAAAAACTAACATCAATCCTCCTCAAACTTTTCCCCAAAAAAATACATGAGGAGGAAACACTTCCAAACACATTCCATGAGGCCAGAATTACCCTGATACCAAAACCAGACAAGGACACCATAAGAAAATAAAAGTACAGGCCAATATCCCCAATGAACATAGATGCAAAAATCCTCAAAAAATATTAGCAAACCAAATTCAACAATACATTAAAAGGATCATACATCATGGTCAACCAGGATTTATTCCAGGGCTTATTCCAAGGATGGTTCAGTATCTGCAAAGCAAACAATCTGATATACCACATTAACAATATGAAGGGAAAAAAATCACACAATCATCTCAACAGATCCAGAAAAAGCATGTGACAAAACCCAACATCCATTTATGATAAGATCTTTCAACAAAGTGGATATATAGAAAACATACCTCAGCATAATAAAGGCCATATATGACAAGCTTATAGTTAATATTATACTCAGTGATGAAAAGATGAAAGTTTTCCACTGAGATCAGAAACAAGACAAGGATGTTCACTCTCACAAATTTTATTCAGCATAGTAATGGAAGTCCTAGCTGGCACAATTAAGCAAGCCAAAGAAATAAAGGGATCCCAATTAGAAAGAAAGAAGCAAAACCATGACTGATACTACATATAGAAAATCGTAAAGATACCACCAAAAAAATATTAAAACTAATAAACAAATTAAAGTTGCAGAATACAAATACAAATGGCAGAATACAAAAAAATCTGTTGCATTTTTTACACTGATAAACTATCAGAAAGAGAAATCAAGAAAACAATCTCATTTATAATTTCATCAAGAAAAATAAAGTGAAGAAGGTTTAAGACCTATACACTGAAAGTTATAAGACTCTATGAAAGAAAATAAAGAAGACACAAATGAGTGGGAAAATATTTCATGCTCAAGAGTTAAAGAACTAATTTTTTAAATTAATTTATTTATTTTAATTGGAGGCTAATTACTTTACAATCTTGTGGTGGTTTTTGCCATACATTGACATGAATCAGCCATGGGTGTACATGTGTCCCCCATCCTGAGCCCCTCTCCCATCTCCCTCCCCAACCCACCCCTCTGGGTTATCCCAGTGTACCAGATTTGAGTGCCCTGTCTCATGCATCAAACTTGGACTGGTGATCTACTTCACATATGGTAATATACCTGCTTCAATGCTATTCTCACAGAGTCCAAAAGTCTGTTCTTTATATCTGTGTCTCTTTTACTATCTCACATATAGGGTCATTGTTACCATCTTCCTAAATTCCATATATATATACATTAATATAATGTGCTGGTGTTTTTCTTTCTGACTTACTTCACTCTGTATAATGGGCTCCAGTTTCATCCACCTCATTAGAACTGATTCAAATGTGAAGAACTAATTTTTTAAAAGTCCATACTACACAAAGCCATCTACAAATTAAATGTAATCCCTATCAAAATGCCAGTGGTATTTTTCACAGAAACAGAATAAACAATCCTAAAATTTATGTGGAACAACAGAAGACCCTGAATAACCAAAGCAATCTTGAGAAAGAACAAGGCTAGAAATAAACCCACACATGAAACTCAAACAAAATTTATGACTGAGGAGTCAAGGATATGCAATCTGGAGAAGCCAGTCTTTTCAATTAATGGTGTTGGGAAAACCAGACAGCCATATGCAAGAGGATGAAACTGGACCAGTATCTTACACCATAAACAAAAATTAACTCAAAATGGATTAAGGAATTCAACATAGGATATCATACTATAAAATTTATAGAAGAAAACAGACAATATGCTCCTTAACACAGGTCTTAACAATGATTTTTTAGATTTGACACCAAAAGCAAAGGCAATAAAAGTAGAAATAAACAAGTAAGATGGTATAAAACTAAAAAGGTTTTGCATAGACAAGAAAACCATCAACAAGTAAAAAGGCAACCTATTGAAAGGCAGGAAATATTAGGAAATCATATATCTGATTAGGGGCTAACATTCAAAATACATAACGCAGCAATTCAATAGCAAAACAATTTAGTTGAAAAATGGGCAGAGGATCTAAACAGACTTTTTTTTTCAAAGAAGACAGACAAATGACCGACAGACACATGAAAACATGCTCAACATCACTAACCATGAGGGAAATGCAAATCAAAACCCCAACAAGATATTACCTTACACCAGTCAGAATGCCTATTATCAGAAAGATAAGAAATAACAAGTCTTGGCGAGGATGTGGAGAAAAAGGAACCCTATTTTTCCCACCTTTTTAGTGGGAATGTAAATTGGTGCAACCACTGTGGAAAACAGTATGGAGATTCCTCAAAAAAAAAACTAAAAATAGAATCATCATATGACTCAGCAATTCCACAAATACCACTTCTGGGTATTTGTCCAAAGAAAATGAAAACACTAATTCAAACAGATAATGCATTCATGCTCAATGAAGCACTATTTATTTACAATAGCCAAGACATGGAAATAGCCAAGTGTTCACTGATAGTCAAATGGATAAAGAAAATGTGGCATATACATACAATGGGATATTGTTCAGTCATTAAAAAAAGAAGAAAATCTTATCATTTATTACAATATGGATGGATCTTAATGGCCTTATGTTCAATGAAATAAGACAGAAAAAGACAAACACTGCATATCACTTATACGTGGAATTTTTTAAAAAGCTGAACTCAAAGAGAACAAATTAGTAGATGCCAGAGGTTGTGGGGATGCAAATAGGTGAAGGGGGTCAAAAGGTATAAGTTTCCAGCAATAAAATACATAAGTTATGGGATGTAATGTATAGCATGGTGACAACAGTTAATAATAGTGCATTGTATAGCTCAAAGTTGCTAAAAGAATATATCTTAAATCTTTTAATCACAAGAAAAAATTTGTAACTATGTACGATGACAGATATTAACTAGAATTAGTGTGATCATTTTGTGATCTTTATAAATACTGAATCATTATACTGTATACTTGAGGCTAATATAATGTTATATCATGAGTTTGAGTAAACTTCAGGAGTTGGTGATGGACAGGGAGGCCTGGCATGCTGCAGTCCATGGGGTCGCAAAGAGTCAGACACAACTGAGTGACTGAACTGAACTGAAACTTCAATTTAAACATAAGCAAATAAGTAAAAAGAAAAAACTTACCTCTGATAAAGGGCCTGTATCTAGAACATGATTTTTAAGCATTTCAATTCAACAACAGTCTCAAACACTAATAAAAATCAGCAAAAGATTTTAGCAGACACTTTGTCAAGTAGATATATAAGTGGAATTTAAGATATTCAACATAACTATTCAACAGAGAAAGACAAATTATATCTACAATGAGAAGTAAACTATATACTCACTAGAATGACTGAAGTTAAAAAGACTGATCGTGCCAAGTGATGAACCAGATATGGAGAAAATGGAACTCCTCAGCTTTGCTGGTGGGAATGCAAAATGGTACATCCACTTGGAAAAGAGTTTGTTTCTTATAAAGTTATATCTACACTAACCATAAAACTCAGCAATCCCACTAAAGTATTTATCCAATAAAAATGAAAATATGTTAATGCTACACACTTATATGGGTTGTTTTAAAGAACTTATAGCCTGTCGCTTCCTTTTAAAATAAAAGACAAAAGGGTGTTTGGATATACATGCTGAAATGCTTTAAAATGAAATTAACTTATGTCTGGTACATGCTTCAAAATAATTCCAGATGAGGACCTGTTAAGACAAAATCACCCATGGGTTTAGTATTGTTTTAATTGGATGAGATTTATCAATACATGGAGGTTCAATACACTCTCCTTTCTACATCTGCATGTTTTCTGAAAAGAAAATTAAGGGTCTGGGGGAGATTTCTGAATTACTTCTTCTTTAATCTGGAAACCAAAATAATGCCACTTAAGGTGTCCTTTACCTTTGAGCAGTAAGTGCCAAGGACTATAAATGTTGAAGGGGTATTACTGTGAGTTTGTGACAGTTGAATTCCCTGCCTCAACATCTTGAAATAAAAGTGTAGGCTCAATAGGGTTAGCTGAGACAAAGATTTGAGAAACTATATCCATTTAACGTCCACTTTCTCTCTTTACTCTAAAATCATGACAGCCACATTTAGTGGAGAAAATACTTTTAATGTTAAGGCAGGTATGATTCTTTTACAGAATAACAACACATGCTCTGTGGACAGACTCACATAAACTAACTCTAGTTTGTATTAACTATTTCCTCAGAGAGTAGAAGTCCAATTTAGTATATACAAGATTTAAATCCTTGAGACACTGGCTCAAAAGGAGGCAGAAAACATAATTGCAATCCTACCAAAATGGGCAGGGGCAGCTACAAACACAGTTCATCCAAAACAGTTCTTATATCCAATATGAAGTCTCAAATCACCAGCGTCAAGAATGCAGAATCATTAAGTTGGCGCCCCACTCCGTATGCTGATTACCAGGAAACCCAGAAGTTACTTCCAGCAGAATCTCAACTAAAATTGACAAAAGTCAAATGAAGGCAGCAGCAGGCATATGTTCATGCTCTGGAAAATGAACATTACATACTCAAGGGCCTTAAATTCCATGATGAAGAGTCTAGAACTAACTCTAAAATAACATTGATAACTAGTAATAATCCTTATTTAAATTCCACAAAGATTTGGATGTAACAATCACTCCCTCCTTTTTTATTGTTAAATGTATAAAAACACATACAAAACGTACACAGGGTCTGGCAGATACTCTTCCAAATGTCCATGATGGTTGACATTCAAATTTCATTAACTCTTCTGTAGTGCTACAGTACCTAGAACATGCCTCAATAAATAATGAGTTTTGCACTGAATGATGGGGAAAATAGCACTAGTTTTTTCCCTTAGCAATATAAAATTAATCTCTACTTTCATGAAATGTATTATTTGAGACAACACCCTCTCCTTGGGTAAAACTAAGAGATTGTATTGTCCAAGCCAAAGTTGCTCTGAAAAGTAAAGACTGGGTTAGGATCTAAAATTTCTCTATAATTTATAAAATGAATTCTTTACCAGCTGAGCCACAAGGGAAGCCCAAGAATACTAGAGTGGGTAGCCTATCCCTTCTCCAGCAGATCTTCCTGACCGATGAATTGAACCAGGGTCCTCTGCATTGCAGGCAGACTCCTTACCAACTGACCTATCAGGGAAGTCCATAATTTATAAAATGAATAGTCAGTATTTCAAATGCAGTATTTCACTGCATAATGAGTCATGAAATTATAAGGACTGATTACCCAGTTAATTGATTCATTATCTAGGCCCTATACCCTTATTTTTCTGGCTCTTTTATTATCTACCACTATGGTGTTGAAGAAGACTCTTGAGAGTCCCTTGGACTACAAGGAGATCCAACCAGTCCATCCTGAAGGAGATAAGTCCTGGGTGTTCATTGGAAGGACTGATGCTGAAGCTGAAACTCCAACACTTTGGCCACCTCATGTGAAGAGTTGACTCATTGGAAAAGACCCTGATGCTGGGAGGGATTGGGGGCAAGAGGAGAAGGGGACGACAGAGGATGAGATGGCTGGATGGCATCACTGACTCAATGGGCATGAGTTTGAGTAAACTCCAGGAGTTTGTGATGGACAGGCAGGCCTGGCATGCTGCGATTCATGGGGTCGCAAAGAGTCAGACACGACTGAGCGACTAAACTGACTGACTGACTGACTATCTTTAACAGGGGGCTTCCCTGGTGGTTCAGATGGTAAAGAATCCACCTGCAATGCCAGAGACCTGGGTTTGATCCCTGGGTTGGGAAGAATCCCCATGGACAGAGGAACCTGGTGGGCTACAGTCTGTGGGATTGCAAAGAGTTGGATTCAACCGAGTGATGAAGCACAGCACACATCTTTAACAGAGAATGAACAAAGAAATGAAGAAATGAGACACAGCTATCAGCAGCTAAGAGTCACAGTTGAATGCTGGAAGATACAGGCTTATGGACTCCATCGAGAACTAAGAATTTCCTGTCTTTGGATTTGTTTCTCATGTTTCTCTGACCCCATTATCATACACAATTGAGAGCTGCTCATATAAAAGAGAAAATTAACCAAAAATATATCTGAGACAACAAAAGACACAATATTTTAAAATTATACTTTAGTTTTTAAATCCCTGGCCAAATATCCCTGCTAACAATAAATTTTTTAACTCCCGTGATTTTGTTTGAAAACTCATGACCTGCCATACCCTTGTTTTCATTATAGTTCTAAGAAAACAACTGGAGAAGGAAATGGCAAACCACTCCAGTATCTTTGCCTGGAAACTCCTGTGGACAGAGGAAGCCGGTGGGCTGCAGCCCATGGGATCGCAGAGAGTCAGGCACAACTGAATGACTAACACAAGAAAACAATGGAAGATGCATGACAGCATGAATTGTGAGCACTGAATCTCTCTCCCCCTCCATAGCTGACCAGAGAGCCCAGTTACAGAAGCTTTCCTTCCAGACCTATTAACCTCAACAAGCCAAGAGAAGTCTATACTTCTGGCAAACATTCAGGACATCATATATTATTCGGTCTTTTGCCTTAATCTTTTCCACTGTCTGCCACTCTTGTAGAGGATTTAAAGGTGAAACATCTGGACAACGTCATGCACCTCTACACTCTGCTTCATTCAGGAGCTGACCTTTTCTGTACAACTCTTCAGGCAGCTAGATGACCTTTAATATTCGGTAAATTTTCCCCCTTTTTGAAAGTTTATGTTGGATTCTTTTCTGGCACTTTCTTTCACTTTCACATAGCTAATATATAAATGCATAAGTTTTGTGTGAATGCCCTTGAAATTCAGTTGGTAGAAAATATCAACCAAGAACTAAATAAAATAAAACTTACCATGCTCATTTTTCATTTTCCTTTATCTGAAATCTTCTCTAAGAGGAAACAGTGAGTCTTGCTGAGTAAAAAGTCAAGAACAAAATGGACACAGTTCTCTGTTCTAATAAAAATATTTTAAATGGGTAATAAGGCATGAGATGAGAAAAAAAATTATAACACGAGTCACTGAACCAAATGATCAACTAAGGAGTTCTTTCTAAAGTAACAGTCAACACCCAGCATGCATTCATGGGGTTGTCAAGCAACAGGGATTTGGGCAGGATCCTTTCTGCTTAAACAAGTTAAGTTCAGTGAAGCTGGTATAAACTCAAAGCCATATCAGCAGCAATCTACCATGAAGCAAATAACATTTTATTTGAACTGAGTTCTTGTTCTCAGCTACAGCTGAGTTGTAGCTATGGCCTCAAATTACTGGTTGTTTTAATAAAATGAAAAACAGGAGCCATAACTGGAATTTTTAAAGAAACAAACTTTTAAAATACTAGATCTGAAATTATATTTTTGTTAAACTCTGTTGAGTGCACTTGGAATTTACAAATGAATTTATCATATCTATTATACAATTTACAATTAGTCAAAGATTATTTTATCCCATCATTTGGATTGTTATTCTTTATTAGAGACTCCCAATTAGCCTTTACATATTACTTATTGATCCTAGGACACTAAGATGTCCTAGAAACCAGAATTCTACCTGGTGGTAGCACTGACCATGTAAGGTCCACAGGGTAAAATCCTTTGAATGTGAATGGCCTGTAATTTTCCAGTAATTTCTTACTGCTTGAAAGGAACAAAGTAAAACTTCAACAAAACAGACCCTCCCAAAGCACTCAATATATATATATATATCTGGGTTTCTAAAGTTATCAGCCACAACACAATCAAGTTTCTCATCACATGGCCTCCTTTCATTGTGGTCACTCTACTGGACCACCATCTAGATTATCTACTCTAGCTTCATCTATACTTTCATCATTCCTTAGCATTCCTGTCACTCATATTACCAATCTCTCGGGCACCTATAGCTTGATTGAGGTACTCCCCCTAACCAGCCCTTCCAAGGCATCTCTGTCACTACTCACGGCAGGCTGCGTGCTGTTTACCCATTGTTGACTGGGTGCATGTGCCATCATTTTTGAGAACAAAAAGCCTAAAATGATTAGGAATAAAACTCGAGAGGCTTAACTGGGTTAATCCTCCCACTCTGACTGTCCATTAAAGAAACTATAACAATATTGTAAGGCAATTATATTCCAATAAAAATAAATAAACTAATACATAACCTTAAAAGAAAGAAAGAGATATCTGCTGCCCCAACTGATGAACATTTCATGCAATGATGGGCACAACAAAGGACAGGAATGGTATGGACCTAACAGAAGCAGAAGTTATTAAGAAGAGGTGGTAACAATACACAGAAGAATTAAACAAAAAAGACCTTAATGACCCAGATAACCATGATGGTGTGATCACTCACACAGAGCCAGACATCTTGGAGTGCAAAGTCAAGTCAGTCTTAGGAAGCATCACTACAAACAAAGCTAGTGGAGGTGATGGAAATCCAGCTGAGCTATTTCAAATCCTAAAAGATGATGCTGTGAAAGTGCTGCACTCAATATGCCAGCAAATTTGGAGAATTCAGCAGTGGTCACAGACTGGAAAAGGTCAGTTTTTATTCCAATCCCAAGGAAGGATGATGACAAAGAATGATCAAACTTTTTGCACAATTGCACTCATTTCACATGCTGGAAAGGTCACACTCAAAATCCTCCAAGCTAGTCTTCAATAGTACGTGAACTGAGAAGTTCTAGACGTTCAAGCTGGATTTAGAAAGACAGAGGAACTGGAGATCAAATTGCCAACATCTGTTGGATCATAGAAAAAGCAAGAGAATTCCAGAAAAATAGCCACTTCTGCTTCACTGACTATGCTAAAGCCTTTGACTGTGTGGATCACAACAAACTGTGGAAAATTCTCTTAAAGAAATGGGAATGCCAAACCACCTGACCTGCCTCCTGAGAAACCTGTATGCAGGTCAAGAAGCATCAGTTAGAACTAGACATGGAACATCAGACTGGCTCCAAATTGGAAAAGGAGTACATCAAGCATATTGTTTGTGTATATTGCCACCCTGCTTATTATTTAACTTATTTGCAGAGTACATCATTAGAAATGCCGGGCTGGATGAAGCACAAGCTGGAAGATTAAGATTGCTGGAAGAAACATCAATAACCTCAGATATGCAGATGATACCACCCTTACAGCAAAGAGGAACTAAAGAGCCTCTTGATGAGGGTGAAAGAGGAGAGTGAAAAAGCTGGCTTAAAACTCAACATTCAAAAAACTAAGATCATAGCATCCAGCCCTGTCACTTCATGGCAAATAGATGGGAAAACAGTGGAAACAGTGACAAACATTTTCTTGGGCTCCAAAATCACTGCAGATGGTGACTGGAGCCATGAAATTAAAAGATGCTGGCTCCTAGGAAGAAAAGCTATGACAAAGCTAAACAGCGCATTAAACAGACACATTTATTTGCCGATAAAGATCCATATAGTCAAAGCTATGGTTTTTCCAGTAGTCATGTATGGATATGAGAGTTGTACCATAAAGAAAGCTGAGCGCCAAAGAATTGATGCTTTTAAACTGTGGTGCTGGAGAAGACTCTTGAGAGTCCCTTGGACTGCAAGGAGATCTACCCTGAATATTCATTGGAAGGACTAATACTGAAGCTCCAATACTTTGGCCACCTGATGCAAAGAGGCAACTCACTGGAAAAGACTCTGATGTTGGGAAAGATTGAAGGCAGGAGGAGAAGGGGATGACAGAGGATGAGATGGTTGGATGGCATCACCAACTCAATGGACATGAGTTTGAGCAAGCTCCGTGAGATGGTGAAGGACAGGGAAGCCTGGCGTGCTGCAGTCCATGGAGTTGCAAAGAGTCAGACATGAATGAATGAAGCAACTCAGCACATTAAACAATGTAAGAAAACATTCTTTGTTCATGGTCCATACAAAAATGGACCACCAGCTGAATTTGGCTCATGGGCTACAGTTTGCTTACCCTTGTCCTAAGCATTGTTCTCCAATTGTTCACCAACTGTTACAGACTGAATTATATCTCTCCAACATTCATATGTCAAAATCCTAACTCCTAATGTTACTGAAGATCAAGGTTAAATGATATCATAAGGGTGGAGCTCTAATTCAATAGGCCTCATGGCCTTTAAAGAAGAGGAAGGGAGGGATCTCTTGCTTTCAGATTCATATTTTGCCCTCTCTCTCTCTCTCTTTCTCTGTCTCTGTCTCTCTTTCCCCCTCCACGCACATGTTTTCAGGAAAGGCTATGTCAGCACAGAGCAAGATGAGATAGCTACATTCAAGTCAAGAGAAGGGGCCTCAGAATGAAAGCTCTCTCTCCAGGACCTTGATCTTGGACTTCTCAACCTCTAGAATGCTAAGAAATAAGATTCTGTTGTTTAAGTCACTCAATCTATGGTATTTTGTTATGGCAGTCAAGCAGACTGAAACACCCACTTATCCCACTAGAAACTGACCACCTACTAGTAGGTACCCACAGCAGTCATGATTCTTCCTTCAGTTTGAACAGCCACCCACTCTCAACATATGTGTCAGGAAGTTAATGTCATAAGTTATCATTGGTTATAGTTATAAAACAGACTTGCATGCAAGTGAGCTAAGTCACTTCAGTCGTGTTCAACTCTTCATGACCCTATGAACTGTAGCCCCACCAGGCTCCTCTGTCCATGGACATTCTCCAGGCAAGAATACTGGAGTGGGTTGCCATGCCATCCTCCAAGGGGTCTTCCCAATCCAGGGATCAAACCTGCATCCCTTATGTCTTCTATCCTGGCAGACGAGGTCTTTACCATTAGCACTACCTGGCAAGGCCATAAAACAGGCTTAGTAAGACCCAAATTTCTCAAGCTCACTTCCTACTTCAGATTTGAAACTTACCAAAAAAATCTAATGTTTCTACTATCTCTTAAAAATAGTATAGAGAATTCTTTATCTTATTTTTGTAGAAGCAGAGCTGCATTACCTACTTCCCCTTTAAAGGAAAGACTTTATGCCCAGTTGTGGGAAATACAGTCAGCAGTCAGCCTCTAGGTGTCAGTTCCTTCAGGATTGGCCTCAGCTGGGAAGAGATGCTTCTCTGCAGACCACACCTTCACAGGGCAATTTGTATCCAGCCGAGCAACGTATAGGTATCAATGTAAGGCCATTTTTTCCCCAACTTGAACAATCCTGCTGGGCTTCCCAGGTGCCTCAGCAGTAAAGAACCCTCCTGCCAATGCAAGGAGATGTGGGATATGTGGGTTCAGTCCCTAGGTCGAGAGGTCCCATCTGCAGGGCAGCAGTGGAGATGCAGACACAGAGAACAGACTTGTGATAACAGGAGTGTAAGGAGACGGCTGGACGAATGGAGAGCAGTATCGGAAACGTATTCACTACCATATGTAAAACAGATAGCCGGTGGGAATTTGCTCTATGACTCAGCGCTCCGAGCCATGCTCTGTGACAACCTAGATGGGGTGGGAGGTGGAGGGGAGGTTCAAGAGAGAAGGGCCATATGTATACCTGTGGTTGATTCATGTTGATGTGTGGCAGAAACCAACACAATATTGTAAAGCAATTATCCATCAATTAAAAATAAAGAAATTTTTTAAAAAATCCCCTGGAGAAGGAAATGGCAACCCACTCCAATATTTTCACCCAGAAAATCTCATAGACAGGGGAGCCTGGAAGGCAACAGTCCATGGGGTCACAAAGAATCAGACATGCCTGAGTGACTTAGCACACACACATGAAACAATCCTGCTTTGTTTCCATTCCTTTGCCATTTTACACCCAACCTCCATCTCGGTGTCTGCTTCTGGAGAGTGCAACCTCTGACAGAGATTTAAACTCTTTGACAACTGAATTACTCATATGCCACACCAAATTAATGAATATCCTTTTTCCCACTGCAAACCAAAAAGATCACTTCCAATTTCATTAAGTGCGTTCAACTTTTTATGCTATTCCATTCAACATCTTACATTTTGAATTTTTCACAGATCAAAATTTTTGAAAAATAGTAGAAAATGTGATCGTATTCCTGTAAGTGAGATTTTTTTACCCCCTTTAGAAGTCCTGAGTGAGTTTCAAGTTTATGCAAAACCCCCAATCATTCTTTGATTCCTCTAAATTATTTTAAAGATGTTTCAGTACAGAAGAGAATTATTTTAAAGATTCTTAATTGTGCCAGTGCTCCTCCAGTAACCAATTCAGTTCACTCTCTACTTATGGGCTCTTTTAGGACATAAGGGCTTTCAATGACTTGTATAATGCAAAGCCGTAGACTCACATTGAGAGAGCACCATAATAAACAGCTCTATGAACCTTATCAGTGTGTTTGCTGTAAGGATATTGTTGCGGATGCTCATCATTAAATTAAGAAGTCACTTTCATGAGGCCATCCAGGAGAAATGGATTTCTTGTCTCAGCATCAACAATTGTTGTGCCTATCCTAAGCAATTCATTTGTTTTTATCATACATGACTCATGCAGACCTCATCCTGTGAGAAGGTCATCTAGTACAGTGGTTAGACTGACCTAGACTGCTTCATAGCCCAGCCCTGCTGCTTATCAGCTCTACAACCTTGAATGCATAACTTCAATTTTCTGTACCTCAGTTTCTTCATTGGTAAAATTATGATAAAAGTAGTACCTTCCTCATGGGGTGAAATCAAGAACTAAATAGTACTTGAAGCAGCCTGAGTACAGAGAAAGAGTTCAGTAAGTATTATATTATGATTTTCTTTTTTAATTGGACTACTTAAGGCTACTACTTCAGGGGGTATATTTTACGTACTCTGTTCATTTCCCAATGATTCTCGCACTTGATTTTCACTTTGCTTCAACTTTCTGAACTTCTTTTTAAAATGCATAATATTCATCATCTGTTCCTAATCATGAAATAAATAAATCTGCAATGTCTAAATATGACAACATGGATGGCGTTTGAGAGCGTTATGCTAAGTGAGAGACAGAAAAAGACAAATACTGTATGATCCCATGTGCAGAAAAAATCAAATATATTGAAACAAGAGTAGAATAGTGGTTACCAGGGGTCCAAACTTGTGGTTAGAAAATGAGTACGTTCTGGGGATCTAATGCACAGCAGTGTGCTTCTAGTCAACAATACTGTGTTACATACTTCAAAGTTGCTAGGAGACTGTATCTTAAATGTTCTCACCACAAAATGAAATGATAATTAGGTGACGTAATGGAGGTGTTAGCTAATGCTACAGCAGTAATCATATCGCAATAAATAAACGTACCAAATCAATACACTGTACAACACATTAAACTTACACAATGGCATGCATCAATTATATCTCAATTTAAAGAACTATATATAGCATAGGAAGTAACATCACCAAGACTGCAACATAGGTTGTTCCTGACTTTACTCTGCCTCACAAAAAGAACTAACATCTACTCAAGAACAAGAACAAGACCCTACTGAGAGAATCTCCGAACAGGGGGTTAAGCTGAAGAAGGCCTGAACTTCACAGACAAGGACAGACTGCACTAGAAGGGTTCCCTGCATTGCTGCTCCTCCTCCAGGACAACACTGAGCCAACTGAGCCTCTGGCTCCTGCAGTGGACAGACAGAACCCAGGGGAACAACAATCTTCCCCTAGCATTCTGGGTCACTTCTTGGAAACCCTTACTTTGGTCTCCCTCATGGGGATTTCAGGGGAATCTGCAGAGCCCAGATATTGGGGATGTGACTGTGACAAAAGAGAAGAAGATGGGCTTGCAACAGTCAACACATGGAGCATGGCAGATCGAGTTCATGCCTGCAAGGCCCAAGCAGTAATGCAAACCAGTGGCTTTGTTCAGCTGCAGAACCAAGCTGGGGTGCAGCCTGACCAGGGGACACAGTGGAGTCCCGATCTCTCTGATTCAGATCCTAAAATGAGTTTTGTTGACCCTGGAGCCTGGTTTGCCCACATTGAGGCAAGGTGCTGAGTCACACCCCACCCACTGTGGAAAGTGCCTTCCAGCCCCTACTGACCAGAGGACTGGTGACGACTCCCGGGAGCAGGGCAGCCCATCAGCGCTCAAGCCAAGAGGCAGTCAGGCAGAGCTGGCGGCCCCCTGAGCAAAGCCATACCTGGCACGGAGGCGTCCTGTGCTGCACAGAAGCAGGGAGATTAACTCATAGCCAAGGCTGGGGGTAGCTCCAGGCCCTTCCTAACAGGAGGGATTGTTTGGGAAACCGAGAGTAGCCTGGAGTGGCCCGTCTGCATGCCTCTCAAGTCCAGGCAAGAAGACTGAGACAAAGCCCTACCTTCTGTGGAGAGTGTCTTCAGGCCCCATCTGACCAAAAGAACAGGCAACAACTCCTAGAAGCTGAGCGACCCACCAGCAGTCACGCCAAAAGAATGACAGACAGAGTCAATGATCTGCGAAGCAAAACCAGTGGCCCTATTTAGCCAGTATACTGGCGGTGCATGTCAGCTTGAGTTAAGACAGCAAACAAAAGTTCTACCAGTTTTAGGGCTGCTTCTCCTGCTAGGCCAGGCAGAGAATCTAACGTGTTGTCCTGCTTGTTGCTAAATACAGCCTTCAGTCTGCCCAAGCAGGGACCCGAACCAGAGCACACAGGAGACCGTGTGGCCTATCTCACAGCCCTGCTTACAGTGGCCCCTGACCGGAGAACGCAGCACACGGCTCCCCTCACCTGCAGAGCAAACCTCCCCTGATCGGGAAGTCACTGCACACTCAGGCCTGATCTGGGCCCCCAAACAGTGGGCTGTATAGGCCCTAGGCGTGGCCTGCCACCTGCCAACGCAGAAATACTAATTCACAGAACATCTACCACTAAATATAGTGCCCAGTCCTGACTATGCAGGAAATCTGACCAGAGAATTTAGGCAACCATGGAACCTGTTCTACAGCCTCACTTGGGTAGGAAACCAAGCCTATCCAGGGTTCACACCTCCCCCCCAATCTTAGAGCTCTAACAGAAGCCTCATTCCAAAACAGACCAGAAAAGCAGACCCCACTGACCCAAAGACATTACCAGCAGACACACCCAGAAATCCAAACTGAGCTGGCTGGTAAGGAACTGTATCTTCCAAAGCAAACCTGTAAATTCTAGAGCAGGAACCTCATTGCTCAAATGTGCAGATGTCAGTAAAAGAATCAAAGATGGCAAAAAATTAGGTAAATATGACATGACCAGAGAAAACTAATAAAACTCCAATAACTGACCCGAAAGAAATGGAGATCTATGAACTGTCAGACAAAAATTTCAGAATAATTCTAAGGTAGCTTAGTGAATTACAAGAAAACACAGAAAACTAAACAAAATTAGAAAAATAATGCATGAACAAAGGAGAAGTGTGAAAAGAAAACCATCAAAAAAGAAAATAGAGGAAAAAAGCTCCTTGACATGGGTCAAGAAGCTTTTAATATGACACCTTTTTAATATGACATCTAAAACAAAAGCAACAAAATAAGTAAGTGGACTACATCAAACTAAAAAGCTTCTGCAAAGCAAAAGAAATCATCAGCAAAGTGAAAAGACAACCAACTGAATGGGAAAAAAGTCTTCTCAAACCATACATCTGATAAGGGGTTAATATTCAAAACATAAAGAACTCATACAACTCAGTGGCAAGTAATAATCCACTTTAAAAATGGGCAAAGGACATTTGGGGATAGACATTTTTCCAGAGAAGATATACGAAAGGCCAAAGGGAACATGAAAAGATGCTCAACATCACTAGTCATGAGAGAAATGCAAAGTAAAACCACAAGTTAACACCTTTTATCTTTATAACAGTCATTACCAAAAAGCTGAGAGAGAAATGTTGGCAGGGATGTGGAGAAAAGGGAACCTTTGTGCACTCCTGGTGAGACTGTAAACTGGTACAACCACTATGAAAAACAGTATGAGGGACCTTCAAAAAAGTTGAAAATAAAACTACTACATGATCCAGCAATTCTTCTTGGAAATACATCCAAAGGAAATGAAACATTAACTATAAAAGATACCTGCCATCTGATGTTTATAGCAGCACTGTTTACAACAGCCAAGACATGGAAACAATGTGAGTGCCCAGCAGTAGAAGAATGGGTAAAGAAGTTGTGGTATACAATGCAATGAAATATTATCCAGCCATAAAGATCAGGGAAATTCTCTCATTTGTAACAACATGGAAGTGCTTTGAAGGTATTATGCTAAGTGAAATGAGTCAAAGACAAATATGATCTATGATCTCATTTATGTATGAAATATAATAAAACAAAAACAATGTCATAGAAAAAGAGATTAGACTTGGGGTTACCACAGGTGAGGGAAAGGGTGAGGGGGAATTGGAAGAAGGTGGTCAACAGGTACAACCTGCCAGATATAAGATAAATAAGTACTAGAGATATAATGTACAACATGGTGACTACAGCTGCCCCTGCTCTATGATACAATATACAGGAAAATTGTTAAGAGTAAATCCTAAAAGTTCTCATCACAAGGAAAACTTTTTCCTTTATTCTTCTTTCCTTTCTTTTATTGTATCTATACAAGAATACGAATGCTAGCTAAATCTATTATGGTTATCATTTCACAATATATGTAAATCAAACCATCCTTCTGTATGCCTTAAACTTACACTGTCATGTATATCAGTTACTTTTCAATAAAACTGGAAAAAAATAACAAAATAAAATTTTAAAAACAGAAATCTACAATATTAATTATTGATAAATACCATTTATTGAGCACTTATTATATTAGCTAATTTAACCTTCACAAAATCCTTATTGCCATTTACTTGATTTTACACATAAGGAAACTAAGACCTGAAGTAACAGTGCCTTTGAACCCAGAACACCACAGCTGGAAAGTGGAATTTTTTAATGAATTTTTATTGGAGTATAGTTGCTTTCCAATATGGTGTTGGTTTCTGCTGTAGTGCAAAGTGGATCAGTTCTATGTGTACACATATTCCCTCTCCTCGGGATTTCTTTCCCATTTCGGTCACCGCAGAGCAGCAAGGAGACTTTCCATTAGTTATCTATTTCATACACAGTGGTGTATATATCAATCCCAATTCGTCTCCCCACATTCTCCCCTACATTTGTTCTCTATGTCTGTGTCTCTATTTGTGCTTTGAAAATAAGTTCATATGTATGATTTTTCTAGATTCCACCCATAAGCAATATCTTTTTGAATTATGGTTTTCTCCATGTATATGCCTAAGAGTGGAAAGTGGAATTTAAACTCATATCTGATTTATGACTTCACCAACTTGAGATAACCACTAGATATATTTCCATACATTTTCTTCACCTATAGATATTCTTTGTATATGTTTGTGTATGTGTATTTTAATGAAGGTACTCTATGTAATTGCATATTTATTTAATTTTCCATGTTATTAATTAGTATTCAAAATAGAAGTTTTAATAGCTACATAATATTTCACCTTACGTTTATACCAAAATATACTTAAGCTAATTATTCTGTTGTTTTTGCCAATTTTTAAAGTAAAACATTAACATATATTCTCACAATGGAGCTTAATGACATCTCCAATTACTTATCTAGTAAAATCTTAGATGTGAAATTATTGAGTTATTCATATTTTCAAAATGTCTTAAGAAACGTTGATCACTTTATTCTTGAGCAAAAGTACAAAGAGGGTATAATGTCTACAGTCAAAATTAAAAGAAATATCTGGGGACTTCCCTGGTGGTCCAATGGTTAAGAATCTGGTTGCCAATGCAGGGGACATCGGTTCAATTCCTGGTCCAGGAAGGTCCCACATGCCACAGGACAGCTAAGCCCATGCAACAACTGAACCTGTGCTCTAAGAGAGCCTGAGAGTCGCAACCACTGAAGTCCACACACCCAGAGCCAGTGCTTCACAACAAGAGAAGCCACTGTGATGAAAAGCAAGTGCACCACAGCAAAGAGCAGGCCCGACTCGCTGCACTAGCGAAAGCCTGCAGGCAGCAACGCAGACCCAGCACAGCCACAAATAAAAATAAACACATAAGTAAGTACATATTTTAAATTCTATTGGATTTTTATTGAAATTGCATTATACTGATAGAGGGAAGAAACACCTTTTTCACCAAGACTATGATCTGCCCCACCATTTACTCATATCTTCTTTCACAATTCAGTAAAGTTTTAGTTTTCCTTCATATAGCTCTTATGCCTTGGAAGTAAAATTTATTTTGAGATATTTTAAAGCTTTTGTTGTTACTATGGAAGTGATCATTTTTTGTTATATTTTATACTATATAAAGGAAAACATTTTAGTTATGGTTTTATTCTTATTAACATTGGTAACAAAATCTTATATCTTACATTAGTACTATTCACTGTTTGATTGATTTTCTTGGATGTTCTAGGTGCCAGTCTGAAGACTAGTCGAGAAGCAAATGCTAGCAGCCAGGTGAAAATTCCTACACCTCTCTCCTTCCCCTTCCCTTGGACTTGGCTTGTTCACAGTTCCCTAGAGCAGGGGTAAACCAAATGGAAGGGGAAGGTGCAGTCAGCCCCAGTACAGAGAAGCATTTTATCACTGTCACTGTTTACAATTGCAGGCACACAGCAATAATAAAAGGCTTATTCCCTACACCCTGCACAAACCTCTCCCACCTCAGCCCCACAGGGCATCACAGCTCTAGCGGGGCCTGAGGGGGCTTCACACAGGAGCACACCACTGGATCATTCTGGGTTCTCATAGGAAAGAGGAGAGCTCTTTGTGACCAAGAATGGATAAGGGCATAATGAATTCAGGAACTGACCCTAATATTTTTCAAATGCAAAGATCTATTTGTAAGGTGTTTTAGTCTTTAAAAAGATTAAGTCAGAAAGAAGGATCATGGGTGTCACCTTACCAAGATGTTTTACTATTTTTAAGACCAACAGTAGATATTGTTGATACATCTTATTTTTATCAACTATCTTTGTTTCATAAACCGCATACACCATAAGTTTTGGGTTCTCTGTGTCCTCTGACTATGTCCTTGCCTTAAATGCCGGGTATTGTATTTCTGATTTCGTGCCCTCTGTCTGCAGAAACCCTAAAGCACACCATCCCACACAAATGCCAGACCCCAAGGCAGAGAGCACTGCCCAAGGGTCAGGAGAGCAGGCAGCATCTCTCACTCTGCTGCTACCACCTTGATCTACTCCCTCGGGGAATTCACTTGCTGTCTCAACTTTGCTTTTCGGCCTTAAAGGGGAAAATTCAAGGAAGTCTATGATAAACAAAAATCCAAATGGGCAACTTCAAGCTTCTTGAAGGCACATCACCCAGCTTGCAGTTTATTCATGTCTTTCCTTCTCTTTCTGCTCACTGTGAACTATGACACGTGTTAAAACCCAGTCACAAAAGATAAAGCCCTGAAAAGCAGACCATGAAACTTAAGACCCCCTTATCTCTTTCTTTCTGAGTTTCTCGTCAGACACTCTCGCCGCTTGCAGGCTTCTGGACTGTTCTGGGTGACATAAAGAAGCCCTCCGCTTGCTGTGATCTTCAGAGCTCTGTCACTTGGCAGGACTAGGACAGCAACAATACAGCCAAAGACTTGTTTTCTACACCGGGAAAGGCATGTGGCATAAGTAGGAAATTAAATCTAAACATTTTAAATATATTTGTTTATAATAATTATTTAAAAAAATAAAATAATTATTTAAAGCTTAAAATAAATTCACAGAAAAACTAATCTACACTGGATGACAAAAAAAAATACAACATTCTCATTTCTTCACAACCTGCTATGATATTTAAACTCACCTGTACAGCTTTCCTGCCTTAGGAAATACAAAAGAGCTAGGTCTCCTCATTGGACTGTATGTTACACATCCTTCATGAACTACAGGAAGAGCATATTAATACCATGATCAGAAAAAGAATCATCTATGCCAAGATGTGAAAATACTTTGTGGTTATTTTCTTCCACATGCAACCCTTCATGAAGAAATTCTTTGCAAATGACAATATGTGCACTTTGAAAGTTTACTTACACATTGTCTTATGAAAAACTATTATTTTATTTCACTACTATTTTTATCTAATTAAGTCAGGCAATTTCTTTCACACAGTGATTAAAACTTTGAAGCCACATGTTATTATAAAAAGCGAAGGGAAGACCAAGCTGCCAGCATGTGTGACCCGCCTGGGCCCTGCCCTCTTCCTCTTGTAAGGCAGTGATGAAGACCTTCTGTGTTCAAACCCTTTACCCATGAAACACCGGACAACTTGCTTATCCCTTCCGTGCCTCTGATCTATGAAAAGGAGACACTAAATGTATTGATCTTACAAGGTGGTACAAAAACTTAAGGTCAGTAAAACTCTTGACACTGGGTCTAGTATGTTAAGAGCATTATAAAAGCATTTTTGATGTTATCCTCATTGGCTTCACACCCCAGGAGACATGGCTTCTTCAATTTCTCAAATATGATGAGTGTTCTCTTGACCCTAGGACTCTACAGGGAGACTTTCTTTCATAGCACTTACTGTATTAAACAACCATACACAGATTTGTGTGTCTACTTCCTCTATATATCTACCTTCCCCCCAGGGGTAACTTCCATGTCAGGAGCTCTGTTTTGTTCCTCACTGCATACCTGGAATCCATGTCAGTGTTCACAGTGGATGCACAAGATGTGTGTTAAACACTAAGCAAATAAATAATAACCCAAGAGAAGAAAAGGCATCTTAACAAAAATTTAAAAAAAAAACAAAAAACTGGGTTTAAGTCTCCATGGTTCCAGTCTGCTCCTTATATTCTGTATCACATCACAACATTAAAATCTCAACTAGCTAAACTTTAGAGGTATGTTTCTACATATTCCTTTCAAAACGCTTCTTCAGAAATCACAGTGCACAAGTTAAATCCATCTTTTAGAGAACTACATAAATGTTTGATAGGATCTCTGAGATTATTTCATTTATTTCTTCTGTGAAATTGTAAATATTATGAATGACAATCTAATCAAATTGAACCAGACAGTAGTAAATACAATGTACCCAGAATAAAACTTCTCAGCAGGTGATGCAGGACTTTGAAATTCAATGTCTATCCCATTAGGAAGTAGAAAGAAAGCTGCAACAGGCTCAGTGTACACTAATGATACTGTTATTTCAGTTTAAGAAACGCAATTTGTAATGACGATGTACATGCAGAGAAGAAATGCTGTTCTGAGGGGAGCATTAGATTTTTCACATTACTAGTATATTATTACTATTTTCCTGTAAGGAACTAGTGCCCCCAGAAGGCAGTGATCAGATGGCCAAGATTATAAAAAGCCTTGTGAGCCTCCTTGGGAGGTTTATACACAATATTATTCAAATCATCATTCGAAATAAATTCAAAAGGTTTTATAAACTTTCAGGCCACAAAGAAAGCAAGTAAGTTTGATAAAGGCTCTGTCTGAAGTTGAGTTAGCAACTGTAAGGTGCATTACCACACCTTATTTTATTCAATTCATTCAAATATACAACCTAGTTATGCCTTTTCAATTCTTACCTTAGGACCAAGCTACTCAAAGTGCGGTCTGTAGACCAGCAGCATCGGCATCACCTGGGAACTTGTGAGAAATGCAGACTAGCAGACCACAACTGATCTAACAAATCAAAATCTGCAGCTTAACAAGATCCCCAGGTGATTTGTATGCACATTAGATTCTGAGAAGCACTACTGTAAGTATTTTTACTAAAAGCAATGAGAATCAAATAGAGAATTTCAGTGCAAAGAAGAAAGAAAATACCTATGGAAAAAAAAATGTTTATTTGTTAAAGTTCAGGAGATGGTGATCCAGCTGGAGTCAGAAAGCCTAAACTTTCAGCTCTGCCATCCGCTGCTGTGCCCAGCAGCACTCCTCCCAGCTCACGTCCTCTGGAACCCTGCTAACTGCAGTCATTGCTGTGGCAACTGGCATCGCACATACCTGATCACACCTCACTTCAGCTGCCCCAGGGAGCTATCACTGCCATCCCAGGCTTCTCTGCTGCCCCCAAGAGAGACGCCTCTGAGAACTGAATCAATCATTCTGAAACGTCTAGACCCACTGAAGTGAGAATTCTCCCTGCATGGGGCAACCCTTGCCCAACCCTGAGAGAGCTGTAATCAGCTCCCAGGTGGATTCTACAAGGTCCCTCAGAGTGCTCCCAGCGGGACAGCCCCCGTGGCCAGTGATAATGACTAGCTGCTTCTAGGAGCTGTGGCTTTCTTCTGACTAACAGACTTTATACAAAGGTGATGGGATATCACTCCTGTGATTACATTACATTATACAGGACTCCATTCCGCTTACACACTCACTCCAGGGATCCTCCCTCGTTAGCTGGCTCTGGAGAAGTAAGTGGTAGCCCACACGTTGGGAGGCCCACATGGCAAGGAGCTGAGAACTGAGCATGGTCTCCGGTCCAACGGCCAGCAAGAAGCCAGTGTCCTCAGTCACACAGCACAAGGAAATAAATTTTAGCAACAACCAAGTAAGCGTGGGAACTAATTCAAGTCCAGCTAAGCCTCTAGACAAGAATGCAGCCAAACCTTCAACTTGATTGCAGCCATGTGAGACCCTGAGCAGAGGACCCACCTCCCCAAAAGCAGAAACTGAGATAATAAATGTGTGCTGTTTTATGCCTGTAAGTGCATCATAATTCCTTCTGCAGCCACAGAAAACTAATATGGGCAGACCTCATTCATTGCACTTTGCTTTATCATCCTTCACAGATACTGCAGTTTTTACAGCAAGGTTTATGGCAACCCTGCATTGTCAGATGATGGTTAGCATTTTTTAGTTGAATGATATATGTACATACACAGCCACTCTGTAGTAGAAACGTAACTCTTACATGCACTGGGAAACAAACAAAAATTGGGTGACTTGCTTTATTGCAATATTCACTTTATTGCAGTGGTCTGAAACCTAACCCACAATACATCCAAGGTCTGCCTGTACTCCCTCCATTAGATTGTAGGCTCCATGAGGTTAGAGACTGTCTGAAATAGTCAATGCCTAACAGAGTATGTGACACACAACATTTGTTCAATAAATACATTATATGTTATAAACATGTACCTGTGGGTTTCCTGAAACAGAATTTACCGTATTTATATCTAAAAGTATATCCTGCCACCATTAGTACAGTGCTGGAGGCAAAAACCATATAATAAATCTCCATTATCAGGATGTATGTGTACAAATTATAACACAAACAATATGCAATTAAAAAATAAACCCAGAAATAATTTTTACTTTCAGTAAAAGTGTCTGACAAATATTTTCCCCTTTGAAATTTAATGCACCAAGGTCCAACCTCACTGTCAGGCTGCAGTCCTCACTCCAGCAAGCCGTGTAACTGCCCAGCCCCAAGACCAAAGAAAGTGCCAGGAGACAGCCAACAGAGGGACTCTTACAAGCCCTAATCAAAATCCTGGAGGAACACCCAACTGTGGACAGAAGACAGCAGCATTCACCAAGGGCAGGGAGGAATGTGGAAAGGTTACCAGTTATAGGGAGAACTGGGGAACTGATGTCAGCTTGGCTCATCACTTACCAGGGAAACCAGAGCTGGGGCAGGGGACAAGCACACAGGCAGTCCCTGAGTAAGCCCTAAAATTAAGAGGACTGGCAAGTCCTGTGAGCAGGGTGTAGGTGACACAGAAGCTGGCCAAGCAAGGGCGTTACAGAGAGCAAGAAAATGGTCACCTTGAATGGCCTGACCACACACACTCAAAGACAAACATTGTCAGCATACAATTTCTTCTAGCATTTTTTCCCACACCTTCTGAAGAAAACAATTGAGTGCATATTATACATAAAATAGCTAGCTCGGTTACTTCGTTTAACATGCTATCATAAGTGTGTTTTTGTTATTATAAAACTAGCCAATTTCAAAGATATATTTGAAACATGGCTTTGCATGGTTTCAACAATGTTCCCCCCAGCATTCTCTGCCTAGTATTAACTCATATAAATAGCCCTAATATTATTTCGTATAAACACTCCAAACAGGTGGGTCACAGCTGACTTCAGCTCATATAGCCAACTAGACCCAGATTTGTTCATTTCAGCAATGTCTCTTCCCCTCATCAGTGGATTGACTCAGTGTTCCAGATGAAACTGCAACAAATTGAACAAAACACATCATAACAGTCTGATTTATAATAAACAGAAATTCTCTTCTAACCTAAAACCCCTTGCCAAGGCCTGTTATAATTATTGCAACAAACTCATTGATGCTAAATTGTTATATATGCACATAAGAATTGGTCATTTGACCAGGGACACACTTCCTCCCAATGAAATATTTTCATTTTTCTCATTTCACTGCTTTAATCTCACTCACTGTGGATTTTTCCATGCAGATGTCATTTAATACTTGGGCCAATAACTAGCTGGAGGTAGATTCAAAAACCCCATGCTGATGTTATTTCTTGCCATTGTAAAAGGCCTCTGTCAGAAAGTGATTAAATAATGCTGGGCTGGGCAGGAGTAAAAAAATAACTAACACACAAAAAGCTATTAGTTACTTTTAACACAATCAGAATCAGGAGATATTTGGATTGTCAAGTCTGATTACTTACTTTTCTTTATTTAAGGACCTATAACCCCTTCTGGTCAGAGAGGGGTTACTCTTTTATTGAAGACCAGAAGGAAGAGAAAGCATGCACCCTTCTTGAGAAATACACTTTCACAGCTATTGTTTTTGTTGCTGTTTCTTTTTTTTTTTTCTTTTTTTTTTTTTTGCTTTTATTTTATTTTATTTTTTTTTAATTTTTATTTTTATTTATTTATTTTTTTTAATCAGCCATGGATTTACATGTATTCCCAATCCCTATCCCCCCTCCCACCTCCCTCTCCACCCGATTCCTCTGGGTCTTCCCAGTGCACCAGGCCCGAGCACTTGTCTCATGCATCCCACCTGGGCTGGTGATCTGTTTCACCATAGATAGTATACATGCTGTTCTTTTGAAATATCCCACCCTCACATTCTCCCAAAGTTCAAAAGTCTGTTCTGTATTTCTGTGTCTCTTTTTCTGTTTTGCATATAGGGTTATCGTTATCACCTTTCTAAATTCCATATATATGTGTTAGTATGCTGTAATGTTCTTTATCTTTCTGGCTTACTTCACTCTGTATAATGGGCTCCAGCTTCATCCATCTCATTAGGACTGGTTCAAATGAATTCTTTTTAATGGCTGAGTAATATTCCATGGTGTATATGTACCACAGCTTCCTTATCCATTCATCTGCTGATGGGCATCTAGGTTGCTTCCATGTCCTGGCTATTATAAACAGTGCTGCGATGAACATTGGGGTGCACGTGTCTCTTTCAGATCTGGTTTCCTCAGTGTGTATGCCCAGAAGTGGGATTGCTGGGTCATATGGCAGTTCTATTTCCAGTTTTTTAAGAAATCTCCACACTGTTTTCCATAGCGGCTGTACTAGTTTGCATTCCCACCAACAGTGTAAGAGGGTTCCCTTTTCTCCACACCCTCTCCAGCATTTATTGCTCGTAGACTTTTGGATAGCAGCCATCCTGACTGGCGTGTAATGGTACCTCATTGTGGTTTTGATTTGCATTTCTCTAATAATGAGTGATGTTGAGCATCTTTTCATGTGTTTGTTAGCCATCTGTATGTCTTCTTTGGAGAAATGTCTGTTTAGTTCTTTGGCCCATTTTTTGATTGGGTCATTTATTTTTCTGGAATTGAGCTTCAGGAGTTGCTTGTATATTTTTGAGATTAAACCTTTGTCTGTTTCTTCATTTGCTATTATTTTCTCCCACTCTGAAGGCTGTCTTTTCACCTTGCTTATAGTTTCCTTTGTAGTGCAAAAGCTTTTAAGTTTCATTAGGTCCCATTTGTTTATTTTTGCTTTTATTTCCAATATTCTGGGAGGTGGGTCATAGAGAATCTTGCTGTGATTTATGTCGGAGAGTGTTTTGCCTATGTTCTCCTCTAGGAGTTTTATAGTTTCTGGTCTTACATTTAGATCTTTAATCCATTTTGAGTTTATTTTTGTGTATGGTGTTAGAAAGTGTTCCAGTTTCATTCTTTTACAAGTGGTTGACCAGTTTCTTTTGGCCCTAAATGGTCAGAAATATCTTCTTTCAAATATCTCAGGGGAGGGCAGCTGTTGGTTTGTTTACTTTTATTAAACCCACTCCTCTTATTGATTTTCCACACTGAGAATCACACTTTAAAATGGTAATCAAGTCATCACTTCCTAGTTGAATCCAACTCTTTATCTACTCCACACCTGAACCCATACAGCCGAAAGTGTCTGGAGAAAAACACAACTGTGCTGATTGATCTTACTTTAAATTCATGACCACCACTTTCCTAACAAGACTGAAGTCTCCATTTGAACACTAGATCCAATTCCATCTCTCCTGCTCATAAAGAGCACTCTCACAATCTCTCCTCCCTACCACATCATTAATTTGCCCATCGGGACTTGTTATGCAGTATTTCTATCATCTTTTTTTTTTTTTTAAAGAAACACTCATGATTCCACTTCCCTCCGCTACTATGGCCCCATTTCAACACCTTGAAACAGATGAATATACTTGCTCTCTCCAATTTCTTTCTTCCTGTTTAAACTCACTCCAGATTATGCTCATGCCAAAGTGCTTTTACCAAGCTCTCCAATGATATCCACAATGAAAATCCATGTTCCTCTTCTTACCTGAATTAGCAATATTCGACATGGTTGAACGCTATTTCCTCCTTGAAACACTTTTTTTGCTTGACTTTCAGGGTACATCTTCCCCAGAGCTTCTTCTCAGTCTCTCAGCTGCTGCTTCCTAATCACCCAACCTTTAAATGATGGAATACTTTCAGGCTTACTTGCTCTGGGACTTCACTTCCCTTTACTTGTCTATATGTATATCCACATCTATCTACCTATCTACCATGACTCCTATTTAGGTCATGCCATTTGTAACCAAACCATTCTAAATCTCAGTAGTTTAATAAAAGGTTCTCATTCACGTTACCTGTCAACAGTAGGTTGCCTAGGGGGCTGTACCCCACATTGTCCCCTCTCTGAGACACAAGCTAATAGAGCAGCTACCATCTGAAGCATTGCCAATCACCCTGGCAAATTGTGCCCTGATTGCAAGAGCTTCCACCCAGGAGTAAGACATATCACTCCCACTCTACTTTAATTGGACAGAGCAGGTCATATGACCACCAGGACTAGAAAAGTACAGTTGTAAGATGAAACCATATTAAAAGGGAAAATGGAAATTGTGATGAATAGCACTAATAATTACTAAAACTTCCAAGTTCATACCTTCTGCCTAGGCTCCCACTTAAACTCTTGATTTATATATTCAACCTCCTGCTCAACATCTCCACCAAGATATCTAATTGAAATTTCAAACTAAGCATCTTTAATTTGAGTTCCTAATCTTCTCCCCACTCCAAACCAAGCCTTCTCCTCCTACAGGTCTTCCCTCTTGCTCATGGAAACTCCATGAACTCCATATATAGTAAGCTCAACAGGGAATTATTATTAATTCCCAATGACCTCCAAAGATGTGTGGCAAAAAGGAAGTTGAGGGCTTCCCCGGTGGCTCGGTGGTAACGCGTCCACCTGGCAATGCGTGAGACACAGGTTCCACCCCTGATCTGGGGGGACGGCACACGCCGCAGGGCAGCTGAGCCCATGCACCACAGTTATTGAGCCTGTGCTCCAGGGCCCAGGAGCTGCAACTAGGGAACCCACGTCTTACAGCTACTGAAGCCCGCACATCCCAGGGCCCACGCTCTGCACCAAGAGAAGCCGCCACAGTGAGAAGCCTGCGCACGGAGACTAGAGAGCAGCCCCTGGCCGCCTCAACTAGAGAAGAGTTCACACAGCAGAGAAGCCGCTCATCAAGTCCTCTTCTCCTTACTCAATAGACCAACGCCATTCCACATGTGGACGTCGGCCTCCTGCAGCCTGGCTTTTTAATGAGCTGTTTGAAAATGTTGCTATTTTCTGAGTCTGACTGACAGACCAGGTGAGACAGTTGTCAGCTATAAACTGACAGCTACACACTCAGGGGACGTTAAGTTGAAATTCTAAATAAGGACACATAACAGCCCAAGCTAAAGGTGCTATTCCCATTTATATCCAGGTATTTGCTTCTCTTTTTAAAAACAAGACACTAGTATAACACTCTACTATATCTAAATTCTATCCTTCCTCAGTATGATCTTCATATATTTGTTGTGGTAATTAAATCAGTAAACAAATGTAAAATGCTTAGAACAGTACCTGGCATGTAGTTAATTCAATTTAAATATGTTTTTCTATTATTACTTTCTTTTATTTACCATTAATAACTGTTTAATAGTCTAAGTAGATATACTCTCTTGAATTGTAATCTTTAGTACAATCTTCACATGCTGCTGTTATTAATGTTTTTAAATATCTGATTGATGAAAAACAAGATTTAAGTAAAGTAAATTCACAGTGAACTGTAATTAAACATATTAGGAAACCTGGATATATCAATGCAACATGTGAGACAAGAAAATAATTAGGTGGCAAGGACCACACAGACTCAATAATTCTGTTTTGGTGTTGGAGCTCATATTAGAAGAAAAGCACAGAAAAGGCAATGTCAAGTCACCTAATAAAGACAACCAAAAAGAAGTTGCCCCACCTGAATGGGCAGAGTCAGAAGAAGAAGTTTTGGCCCTGAAACTGACTGGCTGAACAACCTGAAGCCAGTCATGGATCAGTATTTTACTCAAATGTGGACAGAGATGAGTGCCCCAAATTTCTCTGCTAGTGTAACATGAAAGCATTCATTTTTCAAAGTCAGCCAATCATAAAATATGAATTTCCTCTTACATGTGTCTCCAGACTCAATCCCAGCCATTATTGAAGAAGGCTCTGATTCCCTCTAGGCTAGGACTGTAGCCAACTCATTTACCTACACTGCACTCTGGCCATCCCAACACAGGCTTCCAGAAGGCAATGTCTCTTTTTATTTTAGTGAATTCACAAGTTCTGCCTATTCCTCAATATTCATATCTTCCCTCTTCATTCTCTCTGGAAACCTTCCAAGTGCAAGAAAAATCACTCTATAACTGCTGCCCTCCCACTGGCCCATCCATCATCGAGCAATACAATATGACTTTGATAGGTATAGTGATTTGGTTCAATCAGGCCCTTGCTTTCAGGAAAGCTAGCAAATAGTGGAGCACAATTCTGAGAGTGAAAGGGCAGAAACAAAAAAGCAGCAGTTGGAGGGAGATATGAGTCTAAAAATAGCTAAAAAAAAAAAAAAAAATTGGTCCTCTTATATATGTTAAGTCACATATGCTACAATGCACGCAAGGACCAAAGATCCTATTCAGATCACCAGTGAATTTTTCATCACTTTTCCCCCACTTAAAGTGCTTTTGATACTTTTTCTCCCTTGTTTCTGCCCTCAACCAAGCCCTTTTATATGATGCTAACTATTGTCACCATCAAAAACCCCAGAACAGTGAGAAAAACCTTTATTTAGATCAGAGGTTTCTTTGAGATTCTTATGAAAGGTATGAACTTCCAAATATGCATATTGCTTAACCTGCATATATATGTTTAGGCTTTGCTGACAATTAAAATCAAGGATTTCATAGACTTCCCCAGCAAAGTCTTCTAGGTGAAGAGAATCCCCTCACAGCTCTTCCACCAGAAGTCCTAGATTGATCAGATTAGTCTAATCATCAAGTGGATATTTGCAAACCAGTGATAAAAGTCAAATATTAACAATTTGGGAAATTTTATTTGCCTTCCTCATAAAGAAATACTCTACAGAGAGAGAATTTTTACTTACCACACATGACTGATGTTTTAATATGAGGCTGATCACCAAACAACTCCTTCATTCAAGTGTATCATTGATTTTACTATCATTACATTGCTTTACATAATAATATTTAACAGTTACTGTCATCAGGACACTTTGCACACTTTAACCAACTCTCTCTTATGTCACCCCTGAGAGTCAGATAATCTTATTATCTCTTTATGGGTAATCAAGCTAGAATAGAATATATAATAGCTTGCCCAGTGTGGTAATGAAAATTTATATCAGTGCTAAATTGATTACTCCCTATCTTAGAATCAACAAACAAAATGTTTCTTCTCTGTGAAAGTTAGCAGTATTTGCAAATTTGCTGATTTCAGAAATTATTTAGTAATGTCAGCTAATAAAAAGTACTTAGGGTAACATCTGGAAAAAAATCACTTTTGAAGAAAAATCCTCATCAAGCATGAAACCTGATGTCCCAAATTTAAGATATTAAAGTCACACAAGCTACATCTATCTCACTACAAATAGATTTTCTATCGATATCACTTCCATTGTCACTGTTGCAACTGTCATTAGTTGTTTTATGCTTTAAGATCAGAGTGGCCCCTAGTGGTGCACTTTTCCACTCAGCTTCAAATTTTCAACAAGTACAAGTTAAAAACTCAGTGATTATTCATTATGATGAATGAATTAAAAAGCTGACCACCACCATCATCCTAAACTTATGAACAGAAAATCAATTCTTTTTGAATTTTAAATTTCATATTTCAAAAGTAAATAACACAAAAATGTTGTTGACAGAGCAGAAAGTTTATCACTAATATTTACTGATAATGGAAGTTCTAAGAATGTACTGGTAGCTGAGTCAGTAAAACCTCCACCTGCAATGCAAGAGACTGGGGTTCAATTCCTGGGTCAGGAAGATACCCTGGAGAAGGAATTGGCAACCCACACCAGTATTCTTGCCTGGGAAATCCTAAGGACAGAAGAGCCTGGCAGGCTACAGTCCATGGGGTTGCAAGAGTCGGACACAACTTAGCAACTAAACCACCACCAAGGATGTGAAAGTAAAATGCTTCTTCCTAATGAATCAAGAAATAGAAGACATGCTAATGATATGATAATGGCCATCCCACGACAATAACTCAAGAATTAACTGTCTGCAAATAATAATCTGTGTACACAGTACCTTGACTTTAAGGTTCTTAAAAATGCAAGCATGGAGATGAGGGAGCTAATCATACTAATTAACTCACTGTGCCTTGTAACAAATTAATTTTAAGTAAAGGAATGGGCAACCAGAGAAAAAGGCCAAAATCTCAATTAGTTAATCCGAATAGAACAAAAATACTCTCAGAACTCATTTGCCCTCTAGAATGAAAGAATAGAACCAAGATGGGAACAGTGATGACTGAACGCTGACAGGCTGGAATTGTCATTGATGGCACCATCTTTAAGTTCTGCCTTCCAATGGCTGTGTTTACTATATTTGGGCAGCAGAATATGACAAGCTGATGTAGACTATCCGTAACCAGCCCTGCCCTCAGAGAGCTAATCTAACCTAGGACTTTGACAAGCTCTTCCCATTAGCTTAGAGTCTGCTTCAACAGTGTTTCTGGCCAGAAAGCTCTGTAAGATAGCTCACACTCAGGATGTCAGCATTAATGTCTAGTCATACATTGATTAGACTTATGTCAACTTATGACACCTGGTATCACTTTACAAAGACCATATCAGTACTCTAGTAAATGCTACTATTTTCAATGTTTAGGAAGTATAAAATAAGATTCATCCCTTATTCCTAGAGGATCTAGTTCTTATATTCTACCCACTTTCTTCTCAGAATATGCAAACTTTTCTTCCACAGGTTTGACCCTCCAAAGATACCCAGGTGTTACTGGTTTAAAAACTGTTTCCTTGATGCTTCTACTGATCTTTCCAGCTACCAAAGCCAATGCAGCCTTCCTCTCACCAAGGTTTTTAAAGGATATTCATATGGTGTGTCTGTTCTCACTCACACACCTTTAAATTCCCATCATAACCACCGTACATTCATTTGAAAAAAGAATTCAGGCTTCTGAAACTACTTTTCTTGTGAAAATTTTCAAGGATCACCAAATGACCTCACCGAATCTGGCATCATTTTCTTAAGCCTTATTCTCTGGGCCTGTCTGCTCCATTTGGCATTGGTAACTGCCATCCTTCTCTTCTCAGGATACAGTCGGCCTTCAGTATCCACGGGTACAGAACCGACGGTACTACACCACTTTATGTGAGGGGCTTGAGTATCTACAGAGGGGGAGGCTGCAGGAGGCCTCCCGCACAGATACCGAGGGGTGACTGTACTTTCTCCTCTTGGACTGCAAGTCTCTGCGTTTCTCTGACTTTCCTCCTCTCTTATAACTCCAGGGACACGTATGGCTGAATACAATCTATTTCTTTCATGTGAATGAATACACATGGTGAAACTGTTTTTTCTTTATTGAAAGGACATGAGATATCACAAGGGCTAGGAGATGGCCACAGAGAGGGGCAAGAATAAACCTTATGGCCAATGACATCTTTCTTCACATGATCTCTGTAAGGCACATGGCCTTCTGAGTATATGGACGTATGGTTTGAGTAGAAACATGGAAATGTAGAGGACACAAGAAACACCCAGCCTTCTGAGACCATATGGACACATCTTAAATCCCTTCTGAGCCCCAAGCAGACCTACTGACAAGTATGGTAACTAACAAGTAAGTTACCTTTCGGTAACTTCGGTTCTTTATTTTCACATCTGTTGCACCCAACATTTCAACCCAGCAGGCTGTTCATTTTTTATTTTAAATTGTGATGCCATAAGGAAATGGGCTTCTCAGGTGGTGCTAGTGGTAAAAAACCTGCCTCCAATGCAGGAGACATAAGAGACGTGGGTTCAATCCCTGAGTCAGGAAGATCCCCTGGAGGAGAGCACAGAAACCCACTCCAATGTCCTTGCCTGGAGAACCCATGGACAGAGAAGCCCTTGTGGGCTATCATCCATAGGGTTGCAAAGAGTTGAACATAACTGAAGTGACTTGGCTCACATGCAAGTAAATGCTCTGACAGCTTTAAAATGATCAAGCATCAGTTTAACCAAAGTGCATACCCTGAACAAGTATGTTTTCATTATTACCACCATCATAAATGATCTGATAAATTAAATACCTTTATTTAGATATTCAAGTAATCCGGGAAGCATCTTTTTTAAAGCAAAGAAGACGCTTGTTGAAAACATCAGTTAGGTTTTGCTTTACACCATTAGCCAGATATCCGAGAACTCACACTCAGAAGAACTTTAAATGAGTGAGTTGTTTATAAAAATATGACACTCTGCATGGCATACTGAAGGCTCCTATGTAGGGTCATTATGTTGTATTTTGTCTTTTAGTAATAGGAGTTTATTAAGCCTTAAAATTATAATCCTAAAGATTCCCCCATGAAAGATCCAAACTTAAAGGGAAGAGCATCTAGAATGAGGGAAAGCAGTGAATATCCCAAACACACCTCACTGTTTGCCTGCATCCCTCTCCTCTTCTGTTCCTCTTTCAAGATGGTTACTTAACAACCACTAACTTCTCATATTTTTATATAATTTTTTTATATTTTATATATATTTTTATATTCCCCCTGCAGTAATTTGTATTATCCTTTGACTTAAAATTTTAGTCTCGTTCAGAGAATATGGTATGAGTATATAATAAAGTTGCAATTCTTCCTCTTCCACAAATGTATTCTACAGTTTTAATAGTTGCTATCACTTCTGAACATTTACTCTGTACCAGGCACTGGGTGAAGCAGTTTGTAGACATTATCTCATGTGACCCTCACAATCATTCTCTATCGTTATCATCAACTGATTGATAAGAAAACAAAGACTTGGAGAGGTGAAAAAACTTGCGTAGGAAGGAAAAGAACCACGATCACAATCCACATCTTTTTTTACCCTAAAAGAACATTCTTTCACACCTAGATTTATCTAGTTTTCACCAAATCTCTGATGTATGAATGCTGGACATCTAGGCAAATGCTTATTCTTAGCACACTAATCCAGACAGAATAATTTTAATTCTCACCAGTGCAGGTTGTATATCCCTGACTATAAAGAACTCAGGATGGGGGAATGAAGATCACCAAAGAAAGACCACTGAGGCCAAACCTACAGCTTAATTTTCCCTTTTTACAGAGAGTGGTGGCCACCATTTACTATAAGATGTGAATTGCCATGGTAGTCAGAAAAGGTTAAACTGTGAGAAAATGGGAAGAGATGTTATATTGTTATATCGCAGAGACACTTTATCTACGTAATTTTCCATGAAAGCCTAACCCTTTAAGTGGAACGTGAAATGTGTTGTCTACTCCCATTATGCAGACAACACCATGAGATAAATACATCTTTTATAATTCCACAGATCAGACTGGTGTCCATCTTCACATCTAGAATATCTCACTAATGCCAGGAAAAAGTTACAGATACCAAGGGAACACTTCATGCAAAGATAAACACAACAAAGGAAAGAAATGGTATGGACCTAACAGAAGCAGAAGATATTAAGAAGAGGTGGCAAGAATACACAGAAGAACTGTATAAAAAAGATCTTCATGACCCAGATAACCACGATGGTGTGATCAGTCACCTAGAGCCAGAAATCCTGGAATGCGAAGTCAAGTGGGTCTTAGGAAGCATCACTATGAACTAAGCTAGTGAAGGTGATGGAATTCCAGCCGAGCTATTTCAAATCCTAAAAGATAATGCTGTGAAAGTGCTGTACACAATATGCCAGCAAATTTGGAAAACTCAGCAGTGGCCATAGGACCAGAAAGCATCAATTTTCATTCCAATCCCAAAGAAAGGCAATGACAATGTTCAAACTACCACACAATTGCACTCATCTCACACGCTAGCAAAGTAATGCTCAAAATTCTCCAAGCAAGGCTGCAACAGTACATAAACCATGAACTTCCAGATTCAAGCTGGATTTAGAAAAGGCAGAGGAACCAGAGATATAATTGCCAACATGCGTTGGATCATAGAAAAAGCAAGAGAGTTCCAGAAAAACCTCTACTTTTGCTTTATTGACTATGCCAAAGTGACTGTGTGGATCACAACAAACTGTGGAAAATTCTTCAAGAGCTGGGAATACCAGACCACCTTACCTGTCTCCTGAGAAATTTGCCTGCAGGTCAAGAAGCAACAGTTAGAAATGGACATGGAACAACAGACTGGTTCCAAATCAGGAAAGGAGTACGTCAAGGCTGTATATTGTCACCCTGCTTATTTAACTTATATGCAGAGT
Organism: Cervus canadensis; assembly: GCF_019320065.1. Lineage (NCBI taxonomy): Eukaryota > Metazoa > Chordata > Mammalia > Artiodactyla > Cervidae > Cervus > Cervus canadensis. The sequence continues at coordinate 20,312,662 of NC_057402.1, read as the reverse complement.
ACATCATGTGAAATGCTGGGCTGGATGAAACACAAGCTGGAATCAAGATTGCCAGAAGAAATATCAATAACCTCAGAAATACAGATGACACCACTCTTATGGCAGAAAGCAAAGAAGAACTAAAAAGCCTCTTGATAAAAGTGAAAGAGGAGAGTGAAAAAGTTGGCTTAAAACTCAGCGTTCAGAAAACTAAGATCATGGCATCCAGTCCCATCACTTCATGGCAAATAGATGGGGAAACAGTGGAAACAGTACAAGACTTTATTTTGGGGGGCTCCAAAATCACTACAAATGGTGACTACAGCCATGAAAATAAAAGATGCTTGCTCCTTGGGAGAAAAGTTATGACCAACCTAGACAGCATTTTAAAAAGCAGAGACGTTACTTTTTCAACAAAGGTCCATCTAGTCCAGGCTATGGTTTTTCCAGTGGTCATGCATGGATGTGAGATTTGGACTATAAAGAAAGCTGAGCGCTGAAGAATTGATGCTTTTGAACTGTGGTGTTAGAGAAGTCGCTTGAGAGTCTCTTGGACTGCAAGGAGATCAAACAAGTCCATCCTAAAGGAAATCAGTCCTGAAAGGACTGATGCTGAAGCTGAAACTCCAATACTTTGGCCAGCTGATACGAAGAGCTGACTCATTGAAAAAGACCCTGATGCTAGGAAAGATTGAAGGCAGGAAGAGAAGGGGATGACAGAGGATGAGATGGTTGGATAGCATCACTGACACAATGGACACGAGTTTGAGTAGGCTCTGGGAGTTAGTGATGGACAGGGAGGCTTGGCGTGCTGCAGTCTATGGGTCGCAAAGAGTCAGACATGACTGAGCAACTGAACTGAACTGCAAGGAAAAAGGACATTAACTCATATCTTGTTTAGTCTCTTCAAATATATATGTGCATATTTCTGCCTCAAGCAAGTCTACCAGAAGCCTCTTGGCAACCTAGCTTAGTAGTTTATACAGTTATTAAAGGCTGACTTTTCTGTGCAGTTTAATGAGCTGGAAACTGCATTTTTAACCTTAGCTGATGTGCTATCAGATGTCAGTCATCATTTATTTAATCTGTCTCAACTAGACTATAAATTAAGTAGGTCTAATATCTAATTTATGAGGCCAGCAGAGAGGTGAAAACAGTCAGTGGTTATGAAGGAAGACTTCAAGGAAGACTCACTCTGAAGTCATCTTACGATGATGACTGGAAAAAAGCTGAGGAGGGAAAAAAAACAAACAAAAATGTCAGGGGAACAGCCTTTCCCCAGGGGTGGTGTGAGGAGAGGGGCATGGGAACATCGGAATAGGTGGGTAGGGGCAGATGACTCACAGGTTACCTGAGGGTGATTTTGTTTTTATTTTGATTTTTATCCATCTCAGAACAAATAGAATAGTGGTTGATTTCAAAAGAAGAAGAAGATGGCTGAGATAATAAGAATGGCAACTGATTTACAGACAGTCTTCAAAACTACTGGGAGGGGGAATTCCTATAGCAGGACTTGACGCTGATGAAACTTGGAACACAGCATAAACAGGCACTCAAAACTTGGTGAAGATACACCAGGCATGATGCCAGCAGTGTGAAATGTGAAATTTTCAAGCCAAATTATACCTATAACAAGTCATTGATAAGCTTAAAACTTACTTTTTACAATTTACTGTTATTCTATTTCATAATTTTCACTGTAAAGAAATGTATATATCTCCTTAATCGACTGTTTCTATTTTGAACAGAATTTATTTGCTGCATAGAATTTCATGTGCTAGAAGAAGTAAATATACTCAAAAATTTATGTAAATATGCATCTCTGTAATGCCTGTTTCATTCACATTTTTTCTTCCTGTTTTCCAAATTAAGGACATTATCCTGTTTATTAAAGATTTTCTATTGTATAAACTTCTGACCTCTGCATTTCTGACAAGCTTCCTAAGATATTACAGGCGAGATATTTGTATAGGCTGAAGCTACTTGCATGCAATGTCAGAATAATGAATAAGTTCAATCAATTCTGCAAAATAGTTGGTCAGTTCTGAGAGAAGGAAAACAACCAGTTTACCAAATTAGACATATTCTGCTCCAAACACTGTGCAAGGGGTTCCACTGACTCAAGAACAGACAAAAGCCAGCCTCTGACCTAAGAAGCTCAGAGCCCTGAGGTATGAACAAAACATGTGTGCCAATGACTATTGTAGACGGTGCCCTTGGTGTCAAGTCAAGAAGGTAAAAAAAAAAAAAGCTTAGGAAATGTTCATTCAAATAGAGTCATCATTTTTACTGGTTGATTTTATTTTTTTTTTCATTTATTTTTATTAGTTGGAGGCTAATTACTTCACAACATTCCAGTGGGTTTTGTCATACATTGACATGAATCAGCCATGGATTTACACGTATTCCCCATCCCGATCCCCCCTCCCACCTCCCTCTCCACCCGATTCCTCTGGGTCTTCCCAGTGCACCAGACCTGAGCACTTGTCTCATGCATCCCACCTGGGCTGGGGATCTGTTTCACCATAGATAATATACATGCTGTTCTCTCGAAACACCCCACCCTCGCCTTCTCCCACAGAGTCCAAAAGTCTGTTCTGTACATCTGTGTCTCTTTTTCTGTTTTGAATATAGGGTTATCATTACCATCTTTCTAAATTCCATATATATGTGTCAGTATGCTGTAATGTTCTTAATCTTTCTGGCTTACTTCACTCTGTATAATGGGCTCCAGTTTCATCCATCTCATTAGAACTGATTCAAATGAATTCTTTTCAACGGCTGAGTAATAGTCCATGGTATATATGTACCACAGCTTCCTTATCCATTCGTCTGCTGATGGGCATCTAGGTTGCTTCCATGTCCTGGCTATTATAAACAGTGCTGCGATGAACACTGGGGTGCACGTGTCTCTTTCAGATCTGGTTTCCTCGGTGTGTATGCCCAGGAGTGGGATTGCTGGGTCATATGGCAGTTCTATTTCCTTACTGGTTGATTTTAAAAGAAAGTAACAAGTTTACATATATCTGTATCTATCTATCTATCTCTGTATGTATGAATGAAAGAGACAAATGAGAGGCACTTTATAGTCTGTCAAGATGTGATTTTTTTAAAAAAGCACCTTCTTTTTTACACACACACAAAAGGTGATGAACCTGCCTTCCTTCCCCCTCCCTGATATCCAGGGTCAATATAAAGGAGGCCACTGGGGCAGTGTGGCAGCCCAGGAAGTCAGGAGACTGGGTAATTGAGTCAACATGTAAATCCATGGAGGATAATGGGAGCCTGGCCTTCTACTGTCAGAAAAGGAAGGAACAAATATGAAAAGGCAGAAGCAGAGAAAACTAGTGGTGGTAGGGGTTGGTGGGAGAGATTATTAAAGTATATCTAAAAAGAGAAATATGTAGAGATGTAAATGTATATGTATATATATGTGTGTGTATGAATGATACAAGTCTGCAGTATGTAAGTTTTATGTATGTGTATACTATATACTTACAAAGATTCCCTTGCTCTGTCCACTAAGAGGGCCTAAGAGTAGCAACATCTGAATAGTAATAAAGTCCACTTAACATAGTTCTTAACCTTTATTAATAAATGCCACTCCTCCACTAAAACAAGCAAACAAAATAGGACTTGGACAAGTGGCTGATTCCAGGATGGTGAGGGGAAGGAAATAAGATGCACGTGTAGTCTTCTGGTGTGCCAACTTTAGGAAGCTGCACTGGCCCAATCTGAAACAATCTGAGCATCAAAATAAATAACAATTGTAATTAACCACTATAATTCACTGACTAAAATATAAACCTTTGAGTACACACTGAAATAAATACACACACGTACATACGTAGTACAGAATGCCGATTAGTAAGCAGTGAATTAGAAAACTTGCCATTTGGTAGCCATTAGAATGAGCAAACGATTCAGGGAAGAAATAGCAATGGATGCCAAAATGAGTAGATCAATATGGGATGAGTAACTAGATTTTACTTAGTCTCCAAGTGCCTCTTGACAAAGTACCTAATAGCACAAAGGGGAAGAAAGGTAACTTTACAATGGTAACCCAGAACATACCATGTCAATGAAGGATGAAAGCTAATGCCACCAGCAATGGGACAAGATGACAGGCAATGGCCCCCAGACAGGATGACATGAGAATACAGCATCACTTCTATGAAAATTCTGGCCCAAAATTCTAGGTCTTATTGTGAGGAAACATCACACAAACCCAAACTGGCCTGTAATCTTCTAAACTCCTCAAGGTCGTGGAAAGTCAAAGAAAGACTGAAGGATCGTTCCAAGTTGGAGATCTGAGTAACATGATGACTAAGGGTAAAACATGGTCTTATATTGTATCCTATTGCTAGGACAGCAACTAAAATGGAGTCTCTGAGTGAAGGATACATGTGAGCTATTTGTACTATTTAACTTTACTATAACTTTGAAATTGCTTCAAAATAAGAACTATAAAAAGAGGTAATGAGTAAACACACTTGGCTATAAGGCAAAGTAAGCAAAGTGAGGTAGGGTTCCAAAGATGGAGAATCATATCTCTGTACTAACAGAGACCAGGTCTGTCTTCATTCTTTCTGAATCATGAAGACTCAACCTAGTCTTTCATGCAATAAGCATTCAGTGGACATGTGCTGAATGAATTCATTGGATAATGAAGCAGGGAGAAGGGAAGGTACTGATCAGGAAAGGCTTCATAAAAGAGACAGATGAAAACGGAGGTATTCCAAGCACAGGGAACAGGATGAGGAAGGTCATAAAGGGGAGAAAGCATGTTGCACATATAACACAGCAGGTCGCCAGACTAGAGAGAATGTTCAGGAACACAGGAGGGCTGAGGCTTGGAAAGGGAGCTAGTACAACATGAGAGAAGGAGAAGGAAATGGCAACCCACTCCAGGATTCTTGCCCGGAAAATCCAATGGACAGAGTAGCCTGGCTGTGGCAAAGAGTCGGACACGACTGAGCAGCTGAGCACAACATGAGAGACGGCCTACTGTGTCAGGGTCAATAAAATGCACACTCTGAAATTAAAAGGAAACTGAAAGAGCTTGTTAGCCCTTCCTAACAGAGGGACCTTTCTTCTATGCTTCCTCTAACACAGGAGCAAATGCCCAATGGTTCATCCAAAGAGGGAAGAACACAAGTAAAAATTATGGTTAGTCTACCAGTTCGATGACAAAACTCCTTGGTCCTTCAGCTACATTTCCCAGAGAATTCTACAGATTGTTATTAATGCTGCTATTAAATGCTTGATGATAGAATAACTGAGTTAAGCTAAATTAACAATATTCCACTCTTAAATGATTCCTCACTGGGATGTTCCAAAGGAAGAGAATATGCAATGTGACCCAGACTCTCAGTATCCTTCCCCATACAGTCCTCATCCACCAGGAGAGCCTAAAGGAGCCACGAGAACATATTCTGGATCATGCTTTTATGTTGCTGAGCAGACCGAAAGAGACAAGCACTCCAGTGTTTGTGAACAGCCAGTTCAATCTTAAAGGTATGAGGATTTTGAGTGAAACCAGAGATGAAGCTAACAAACCCAAGCAATGACAGAAGAGCAGAGCTCCGTACATCATAACCTACCTACTTCTCTCTTTCTGGCTCTAGCATTTTCTATGTAAACAACCACACACAGAGATTATAAGAATACAGACAGTCCAGTCCTTCCAAGGGACCTCTTTGTGGCACTTGTTCTAGCTGTGGCCTGGTTACCATGGATATCAGACGAGTTACAGGAAGCATGCAAGAAAAGAGTTATTCATGGATGAGTACGGGTATGGTTTATGGGAGTTAGGGGGTAAAAGGAAGCAAAAGAAATTAAATAAGTGGAGAAGGAGCGAGAGGCCAGTCTGAACGAGGCTCAACAGGCTACAGATCTGTACCTTACCTGGCAACTGACGGGAACACCATCTTCCCTGAATGTTCACATTCAAGGTCTGGTGACTCTCACTGACAGAGATGCCAGCATCCAGCCCAGAAGGGGGAATGACTGATGATTTCTGTGGAATTGAAACTCAGCAGCCTGTGAAGTATGCGCAGCACCTCTTCAACGACCATACGGGACAATTACCAAGTTGAAAGATATGCAAGTGCTATATAAACTGCACATATTCAGGGAGCAAATAGCTCTCTCCTGCGTAACTCTGGTTCTTCCTTACATGAGAGGCAGAAAGGAGGCAGCAAGAAATGAGAGCAGAAAAAGCACGAGATAAATGGAGAGAAGGCGAGGAGGCCCTTATAGCTCCCATGCCAGGTAGAAAAGAAGGAAGATGTGAAATGGAGAGGGTAGGGATCATGCACCATGCATGCAACTCATTTTTTTAAAAAACATAAGATGCTCTCTCAGGGATTCCTAAGTTTCAGAGTGCTCAGCAGTCCCCTGGGCAGTTGGTTAAGAATGCAGAGTCCAGGATTACACTTTCCCAGGTTATGACTCATTGGGCTGAGGTGTAGTCCTCAGAACTCTGAATGATAAAACAATCCTCAGATGACTATGATACATGTGTCCATTGGCCACACTGTTAGAAGCTCTGGGCTATATGATTCAGTAAAAAGTATCTGGCCTGAGGATTTCTTGAAACTATAATGAGTCCACCTTTGAGTAAGCCAAACTATGAGCAGGCTTATAAAAAGTTTCTAGTTCAGGTGACTGGGAGAGGAATAAACTATAATTGCATCATTTATGTATGAGTCCATGTCAAGCTCTTGCACATCAATGGTATATACATACACATCTGGGGGTGGGGGTCAGGGGTGGAGGAGGAGGCCCACCTTAGGAGAAATATTGAAAATGAAAGGAAGGAATATAACATGGCCCAGGTCTTAGTGATATACAGTGAAATCCATGTAAATTCATGCAGAATCCATCCTGACTGTACATAAATCAAGTTCAAATGAACTCTTAAAGTGAAGGCCTCCTTGTTAAAGAGTCAGCCACACAGTGTCCCCTCACAGTCAAGCCCTGGAGAGAGTGAAGCACGATGAGCAAAAGCCCTAGATGGCGGTCAGTCTGCCAGGCTTCATCGTGGTTCTGAAACTTCTTCACTGCGGAACTCTGGGAAAAACTCTGGGAAAAAAACTCTGGGAAAAACTCTGGGAACTCTGAAAAAACTCTGGGAAACAACTATCAGAACTGCAACTTTTATGAAATGGACATATTACACCAGCCCCTTCTTAGGGCTGCTGAAATGATTAACTCGGTAACACACAGGAAGTGCTTAGCAGAAGGTAAGACAAAAGTAAGCACTCCATTAACATTAAAGGAGCAGGAAATTAGGACTGATAAGTTTCATCTCTCCAGGCTTTTGATGAAAAAGTAAAATTACTTCTTCAGAAGAAAAGAAATTAAATGAAAACGGATTCTGAAAACAGGAATTGCTTCCTTAATGAACCATCAACGTGCCATCACTACTTGTGAAGTTTTTCACAGCCATGGTTACCAGTTTGTGGCTTACTTTATGCCACTTTCATTCTTTATTAAGAATTTTAAGATTCAGAGATAATTTAACTCAATATAATGGAAGGAGAAATCCAGGTCCACAGAGCTTTGAATTTCCCCCAAATCATGCAGGAGATTCCAGTCCAGGGGTTTTATCTCACTCATGTCTGCACTTTCTCCTTTAGATGGGACTCCTGTCTATTCACCTTATTCACCAGTTAATGTTAACAATCACACTGGACTGGAAGCCAGAAAGCTCAGGATCAAGAACCCTCCTTCCACTTACGAGCTAATGACCTTTAAACAAGTAATCTTTTAGTAACCCTTTTACTGCTATAAAACAGAGATAACATTGCCCCTCTCAAAGGCAGTTATGCAGATCTTATGTGAACACAGGTGTCCAAGACATCTACAGAGTGTCACAAAGAGTCGGACACCACTGAGTGACTAACACTGGAGTAATATAGATATTAAAGTGCTATCTTTATTATTCCCAGTGCTATTATAATTGTTAAGAGTAGTTCCAATCCAAGTGGAAATGGGCTTTTGAAAGGTGATCAGGAGAATATATTCACACTCAAAGCTACATGCAGTTTCAGTGTGGAAACAACTCATTTGTTCAAATTAATGTTGGAAGATTTATCTTCTGTGATGCAAAAAAGTTCGTCACTATATTTGTCCAACTAGACAATTTTCTAATCCTGCGAACAAAACAGGGACTCTGAATAGAGTAAAGCCACAGCCCATGTGGCCTTTTTCCTCTGCTAACAACAGAGCACACATCTGCCTGCCAGAGAGGCAAGAGCCTTTCAGAGTTATGTGCCATCACTTGAGTGGAACGTGCAGACAGAAACAAAGGCATCAGACCAGAGGGCAGGAGGTGAGGGCGCTCTTCCAGGAACAAGCTGCCCACAGCCTTGGCCATCAGCAGACAAGCCAGGGTGGCAGCCAACTACAAATCAGTTGCAATTCTCCCAGAAACTGTTGGGTCTGAAGGAAGCTGGCAGCTGGGACAGCAGGCAGCAATCAAAGCTGGCGACACTGCTGGCTGGCTGCTGCTCACCAAGGCCAAGAGCTGCCCAGAGTCGGCGGCGGCAGGAGGGGCCCAATCCTCTAATGGCAAGGGCATGACCTTTGCAAAGCACTCTCTTTTCTGCACTATTAAGACTTAGAAACTCGAGCATTTATGGGAGAGCACAAGCAAACCACTTGAAATTGTGTGGGAAAGGGGCATAGAGGCACTATCAAACCAGAAAGTATTAGTTGTTATGGTGCCTGAGAAAAAAACTTTGTGGTCCTTATTTTTAACTGATATTTTTAATAATCCCTTTACCCACAAGCAACTTGAAGAGGATATTAGGTTTTCTGTGTTTCCAGGGTTGCCAGGCAACGTTTCTAGGCAGCTGGAGATATTTCCATAGTAAGCAAGTCATGTTCTATCACAAAATACATTTTTCATCTATCATCTATAAAGCTAGTGTTTTAATACTAGGGGCCTTTTATCATCCCTAAAATGAGATTCAGCATTTGATAAAAGTAACTACAGAGTGCTTCAGCATCAGGCTCTGATAAAATTTTGCTCTGGTAATTCACGGACACCAAAGCATGTCAATTTTTACAGGTACCATAAGTCAAGCATGGTCAACAAAATTTTTTAAAAAATCAGCAAAGCAAATATTTTTAAACACAGAAGGGTATTTTTGTAAGAGCTTTTAGAAGCTGGTATTTTGGGTTTTGTTTTTAATTTCAAACTAAAAAACAGTTTGATTTTCCCTGATTTTCTTTATTATTATTTCAAAAAATGTAGAGTAACTTGTAATACTACAGAGTTTACTGAGGGGGGGGGTTCCATGCTTTATATTTAAAATTTAAAATAAACTGGTGATCTGTATATTTTTGTTAAGTTTCAATTTTCACTCTCTGTAGTTCAATGCTTATGAATATCCTCAGTGTGTGGGATGCTTCAAAAAATTTAAATGTTGACTGTGCCTGGAGGCCTATATATGTGTGTGAGTGTGTGTGTGTGTGTGTGTGTGTGTGTGTGTGTGTGTGTGCGTGTGTGTATTCAGAAACTCTGAGCTACATCTCTGCTGTAACAGAAAACCAGCTTCAACAATAAACATTATGTTAATCATTAGCAGACGAAATTCTTTCCCATTCTGGCTCATTGCCAGCACCACAACTATTTCTTTAGGGCCATGCAGCTAGTTCTAATGCAGAGCCTTCTTCCCCTTTGAATGGTGTGCACTGCCAAACTTTTAATGCTAAGGTTTTGAAACAGTTACATGCCCTAGGTTCCAAGTACTTTTGTAGAATTGGGTCCATACAGAAACTCTTCCAGAGTTTTGTTATGTGCAAATCCACCCACTCTCTTTCACCAGCATAAAAAAATTCTAAGCTAGCAATTCTGGTTGATGACTCCTCTAGTACTAAAAATATCAGTTAAATTTACCATATGAAGACCAAACTTTTTGGACTCATTTTGCTTATGTGCCCCCCCTTTTACACAGTTTCAGAAGGGTAGTTGATCATCTCCAAAATAACACATTTTTAATTTTTCTGTTTACTGGGTTCTACATAGGCCAAAAATAGAGAAGGAGAAAGGGAGGAAGAGAAGAAAGCAGAGAGGGAGGTGAGGAGGGTGGGGATGGAAGGACTAAGACACAATAAAATACCACTTCACATTGATATGCTGTCTGGTTTGAATTTTTCTCACTGCCATGGGTACTTCCCAGAACAAAGAGTTCTGAGGCTGAGAACTTTACCAACAGAAGTACGCAAAGTGGCATATTTGTACTCCAAGAACTTGAGTACAGAAGATTGGACAATTTTCAAAGTCATATCTACAGGACTAGTAACTTTAATATTCTTATCCAATGTTTTTAAGCTAACCATCAGAAATAGGAAAATGTTTTTCTCTTCTGCTAAGCATTAGGCTCTCATTCATTCAACAAACCTGAAGATCCTACTACGCGTACACCAGGTACTCTGCCAGTCTCTGGTGTCACCGGTGAAGGGAATGTTTTCCCTGCCATCGAGGAGTTTACAGCAGGATGGATTGGGGGAGGAACACGCCACAAGCGGAAACAAACAAGCAACCAGGTAATTCTGGCAGTCTGATAGTGCTGGATGGAAGTAAATGCAGGGGCTAGGGCTAGGTGACCACAGCAAGGCTAAGGAGAAAGCAGTGTCCAAGCTGACTTCTGAAGGATCCCCAAAGTTAGCCAAGAGAAGCTGTCGGGAAAAGGAGGCGAGCAGGAGCGTGTCAGACATAAGGAGCCCTGAGTACCGAGGAAAGCAGCGCAGAATGGCTGGACCACGAAGGTGAAAGGCATGTGGTGACACGTGGAAAACCAGGGCTCAAGTCAGGAAGGCCAAGCGAGCTGTCGCAAGAACACTACTATTGATCTGTAGCTTAGTAGAGAATGCTTAGAGTTTTAAACTGGGGCGTGACACAGTCAGATTCACTGTCTGGAAGGTCACTGCATTAGCCTGCTAAGGCTGCCATGATCAGAACACCTCAGACTGGGCAGCTTAAATAACAGAAAACTTTCTCACAGTTTTGGAAACTAGAAGTCCAAGAACAAGATGTCAGCTCAGCTGACTTCTGAGGCCTCTCCTGGGCTTGTGGACAGCCGCCTTCCTCCTGTACCTTTGCCTGGTCTTCCGTCTGTGCCCACGTCCTAACCTCCTCTTTGCGGGCCCTTGTGGGTCCTGGTTACTGTGCAAGGGCTTCTCTGGTTGCAGCCCCTGGGCTCAGTAGTTGCAGCAGTGTTCTTTAGCTGTGACACGTCAACTTAGTTGCCCTGTGGCGTGTTCCCCGATCAGGGATCGAACCCACATTCCCTGCATTGGAAGGCGGGTTCTTAACCACCAGAGAAATCCCCTAATCTCCTCTTCTTTCAAGGACAACAGTCAGATTGACTAGGGCACGCCCACATGATCTCATTTTAACTTTACCTTTTAAAAGACCCTATCTCCAAACACAGTTGCATCCTGAGCCCCCAGGAGTTAGAATTTTGATACATGAATTTCAGTGGAACACAATTTGTCACACAGAAGTCACTTTGACTGTAAAGTTAGAGAAGACCCTGGAGAAGCTAACACAAAAAGGAGCAGTGACAGGAAAACCCAGAATCTGTGTTTTCAGAAGGAAGGGGCAGTTAACAGCACCCACTTGCCTCCAAGGTCAATAAGAAGGTAAGGATTGAAAGTGTCTTTTAAGCAGGAGTAAGGAAGGCATGATGACCTTGGTAAGTGCTACTTAGGGAAGTGGTGGACTCCAAAATTCAATCACTGTGCTCTGTGGATCATCTGGGAGTTCAAAAGTACAGGTAACTCCTTAGGAAGTTTATCTGTGAAAGGCAGGAGAGAGCTAAAGGAAACCAAGGAAGAGAGTCAAGAGAGGACTTATTTTGTCAACAAATCATTACTAGATTCCCATGGTGCACAAGGGGTTGAAAAAGTACATTAGATGGAATCCTTGCCATTAGAAAAGATCGATATTTTGAGCTAATGGAGAAATTACAGTTGTTTGTTAACAAATTTTATATATATTCAAAAACTGGAATACACCAAAATGTTCTCAAATTGCTGAGTTTGGGAATCAGATTTAGGAGTGTTTCATTTTTAAGAATTTCTTCAGTGTTCTTATTAATAACAACAATTAAAGCTGTCACTGTTTGTCATATATTAGGCAATTTGATGGAAGCTTTACGTTATCTTTTCTGTCCTCACATGAATTCTGTAAGCTAACAATCAATAGTTTATTTTACAAATAAGAAAGCTGAGGCTTTAAAAAAAGAAAGAAAGAAAGCTGAGGCTTAATGAAGTTAAGTAATTCAACCAAGCTTCAGGAGTTAGTGAAAGACAGAAACTAGATTCAAAACCTTTCATGCTTATACTCCTAAAAACCATGCCACACTCTTTTCAAAAGGTGTATTTGTATGTGAACAGGGATGTGGTGAGAAGAGGTATTTTATTTAAGTTGGGGGGAAAAAAACAAGACAGAATGTATTTTATACACTAAGAGCAAGAGAAAAAATATTTCTAGATTCTCTTAGTGCAGTCACCGACATTACAGAAAACAGAACGTAGTTAATTCTAACCTGAATCGAAGTACCCTAGGAGTTCCACATTGTATGTACATCTTGCCAGCCAATCTGACTGACTATAAACTTCTCAAGGGTGGCTATGTGTTTTACATCTTTGACCCACAAAACCTACTTCAGTGGTTTCACTGTTGGAATCTAATGCTTGTTGAATTGTGTGTGTTCCCCTGCCCTTCATTGCAATGATAAAAGGAGGCTACTTCTATCACTTTTGGAAACTGAATAGAGACACTTCACTTCCAGCTGCTTATTAGACATATTCACTCAACACCAACAATCAATTATACATCTTAGCTTTGCTGCTAAGATTGCTAATGGAATGCAGTTGACTCATACTATTAGCAGTCAAGGGTCATGCATAAATGTAAGAGAAACCTGTAACTGCTTAATTCTCAAATCAATTCTTTAAACAGATATTGGAAGGAAGCCACTGTAACCCTTCATGCACCAAACTGCACTGGTTCTACTTCAATAAATCCCTCAATCAATTTAATGGCATTTCTTCAATCCACTAGTGGACTCCTATTTTCATGTGCAGTAAAGCATACATATAAGTTTAATAATAATCAGGGTGATCATGGTGAAATGAAACAATAGCATTTTTTTCAGCAAAATTCCTCTACGTATGAGATAAATGTTCTGTCTCTAGACAGTTGCAAGATTAATCAAAGGTCAACTTCCTTTTCACTTACATAGTTTCAGCCACCAAAAGTGCCATCTTGGAAGGAAATGGTGAAAACAGTAGTTATACATGCAGTGTGTGGAGATACACTTTTTTGTTGTCACTGCTTCAGGTCAAATGCTATGTTTATTATTTATAAGACCTGAGGAAACAGTGAAAACAGTGACAGACTTTATTTTGGGGGGGGGCTCCAAAATCACTGCAGATGGTGACTGAAGCCATGAAATTAAAAGGTGCTTGCTCCTTGGAGAAAAAATTATGACCAACCTAGACAGCATATTAAAAAGCAGAGACATTACTTTGCCAACAAAGGTCCATCTAGTCTAGGCTATGGTTTTTCCAGTAGTCATGTATGGATGTGAGAGATGGACTATAAAGAAAGCTCAGTGCTAAAGAATTGATGCTTTTGAACTGTGGTGTTGGAGAAGACTCTTGAGAGTCCCTTGGACTGCAAAGAGATCCAACCAGTCCATCCTAAAGGAGATCAGTCCTGAATTTTCATTGGAAGGACTGATGCTGCAACTGAAACTCCAATACTTTGGCCACCTTATGCGAAGAACTGACTCATTTGAAAAGACCCTGATGCTGGGAAAGATGGAAGGTGGGAGAAGGGGACAACAGAGGATGAGATGGTTGGATAGCATCACCGACTCAATGGACAAGAGTTTGAGTAAACTCTGGGAGTTGGTGATGGACAGGGAGGCCTGCCTTGCTACAGTCCATGGGGTCACAAAGAGTCAGACACAACTGAGTGACTGAACTGAACTGACTGGGAAAGTTAACCTCTTTTGCCTCAGTTTCCTTAACTCTAGAAAGAAGATGATAAAAACCATTTAAAATAATAATACAAGTATGAAACATAGATAAGTTAAAGAATAACATAGGTGACTTTCTAATTAGAGAGCCATATAATTTTTTTGAGATAAAGTTCACACAACATAAAACTCACTGTTTTAGCCATTTTAAACTGTATAATTTACTAGGATATTCACCATCTGCATAACCATCACACTACCTACCTTCAGAATATCTTCATCAACCCAAAAAGAAACCCCATCCCCACTAAGCAATCAAGTCACTCTCCAATCTCCCCTACCCCAGACCCTGGCAACCACTAATCTGCTCTCTGCCCCTACTGCTTTGCCAATTCTGGATGAATGGAATAATTCATATGAATGGAATAATACAATATAGAGCTCACTAAATCTATTAAACTAAAGAATTAGCATACATCTAAAGTTTTGAAAATAAATATTCAAGGGAATTAGAAACAATTAAAAGAGGTTACCTCTGGGGAAGAGTGGAATTTGGAATAGAGAGAAATAGTGTGCAAAATTGCTCTTCATTTTAAGTTCTTTACTGTTCAACTTATTTTAACTGCTTTATTTTTCCTTCTAAGAAGAAATTTTTAAAAAATATAAAAGAACTTTAAAAAAACTTGGTATTTATCTCATCAGGCTATTAACTGAGACAATATTCTTAAAATATTTGGTCCTGGACCTGGGATAGAGGAGGTATTTGATAAATGGAAGCTACCATTATTATTACTAATAATTATTAACTAGATTAGTGAACTGCATGTTTGTGGACCCTCCAGATTCACATGCTGAAACCCTAACCCCCAGTGAGATGGTATTAGGAGATAGGAGTTAATTGGGTCATGATGGTTGAGTCCTCATCTCATGATGGCATTAGTGCCCAGACAAGTAGAGACACAAGCAAGAGCGCTGGCTTCCTCTCCCTCTGTTTTTCCTATGAAAATACAAAAAGACCATCTGCAACTCAGGAAGCAGGCTCTCACCAGACACCAGGTCTGCTGGCACCTTGATTTTAGACTTCCCAGCCTCCAGAACTATGACGAATAAATTGCTGTGTTTCAAGCCATATAGTCTTTGGTATTTTGTAATAATATCTGAACCGACTAATACACCAGGTTATCAGTGATATACAGCAATGGAATCAGTCATTTTGGGGACAGATACCAGGGTACTTTAACTGAGATGAACAGTGAAGTGCCATGTATTTTATGGATATACTATTAACTGTTATCAAAATAGTTATTCAAATACATCTTTCAAGTCTCCTCCATTCTTTAATTTGATTACTTTTTGAAGAATAGGAAAAAAAGCTCTTCAAATGAAACCAAAAGTTGTAACTGAATTCTGCTCTTTAAGTGTCATGCTGTCTAATGAGTCACTGTCAGAGTAGAGAGAAAGGTACTCCGGGGCTCCAGCAAAACACAGCAGCAGTACGACACGGGCTCCTGACCAAGCCGAGGTCGTAAGCAGTGGTGTCTCTTATCTCATCGTGACAGAGAACAACGGAGCTTCTACACAAGTAACACCTCAACGTATTTGATTTTTGAACACTCCTTATCAAGGCTGCTTATTAACTGTGAAACATCAAAGTGACAGGTGAGGGACATCACACTGAGATGGGGCTAACTGCTGGCACTGAAATCCTAATCTTAACTCACGTGTATGCTATGAGTAGCAAATGAGTTGAAGACATTCAAAACTAGAATGGACCTTGTTAAAGACATTCAAAACTAGAATGGACTTTGGCAACCAACCCTTCAATTCTTAAATCTCTTCTACAACAGAACTGCCAAGTATCAGCCTAGAAAGTTAAGAAGCTACTGAGGTATATGCTACAGGCAACAAGAGCAATTAACAATTAACAGGCAAGTAAGACAAAGGAAAACTTGTAGAATTTTCTGAAACTTTCAGGTCTCTTATCATAGATATGGAGTTGTAGCTATTGCTTAGCAAAGAATTAAGCCTTCTATAACCTTAGATATAGCATCAGGAATAGCAGTGAGCACTTTAAGAGCTTGCCCTAGCTTTCAATTCCAGCTCCACCTCTTGCCTTAGTTGAGGGACCTAACCTCTCTAAGTTCTAGTTTCTAAATCTATTATATAAGGCTATTAAAAGTCCAATGTCATGCTGTTTTTATAAGGATTAACTATAATATACTAATAATCTTTGTAAAGCATTTAACCCTATGCCTGTCAAATAGAAGTATTCATTTAATGTTAGTCATTATGTTCAACTGGAGAAATATCTCTCATTAAAGACTTCATTGAAGAAAATATTCCTTTAATACAAACTAGATCCTTCATGTCATAACTGAAGGAAAATTTTACTCTGTCAAATAGTTTTACCTTCAGACAACTGAAACCACAGATAAAGAAATCTGAAAGTAATATCCCTTCTTCCTATTGAACTCAATAGAGTGTTCCA
This sequence comes from Cervus canadensis, assembly GCF_019320065.1. Taxonomy (NCBI): domain Eukaryota; kingdom Metazoa; phylum Chordata; class Mammalia; order Artiodactyla; family Cervidae; genus Cervus; species Cervus canadensis. The sequence continues at coordinate 20,296,189 of NC_057402.1, read as the reverse complement.
TGCTCCTCTCTCCTCTCTCCTCAGGATTCCCACAGTACCTGGGTAGAAGTGACAGTTCTAGGAAAGAATAAACAAGACAATCATCTACATATCTGAGAAGGATATCCACACAGGAGGGCAAAAAGGCAGCCTGCGTGGCTTGGGAAACATAAAACCAGCAGCCCTGGTATATTTGTTTATAGGCTGTTTTCATTTGGAAATATTGGCTCAGTGAAATGTTCTTGCTTTTAGCCTACTTTTCCTCCCATTCCAGATCTGTTACCAGCATGAATCTACACAGTCCCATAAAATCTCAAATGGAAAGAATCTTAAGAGATTTTCTAGTTCAGCTTCTTCATATTACAGATGATGAAACCTGCATAAAGAGATTAAATGAGTTTCCCATTTCATTTATTACAGATGAAGGAAATCGAAGCACATGAAGACACATTTTAGTCAAAGTACAAAAGGACTAAATGCTTGTCTATTTATTAGTATCCAGAATTACCGACTCACAGTTAGTGCTCTAACTATAGAATAAAACCCCACCTCTCACCACCAAGAGCCATGACAAACAGACAATGCCAAACGGTTATGGTCACTGTCTACCCTCAACCACCACAGGATGCCAGGTAATAGCAGCATGCTAATTAATTCTGTCCATCTGGCTAATGCAGTCTTCATAATTTTTAATCCAAGCTTTTGGGTGCAAAGACCTATTAACATGCTAATACACCTCCTCACTATTCTAAATGCTTTTCAATTAGTAATTATCTATAGACTGAGCCAATGAGAGGCAATTTTTCCAAGTCATTAGCACTGTGGAAATCATAGTCAGGCTGGTAGCTGATTAACATTCTTTGGTTTTGGCAGTTAGTATTCCTCATTCCAGCAAATTACTCGAGTGGGTTCAGTTGGTGGCTTGGGACCATGGAAACAAGTCTATTCAGTGGCCAATGACTATTTAGAGAAAATATAATTATGACATGGATATGAGAATTTGATTCACTTGGCATACTATTATATCAAAACACTTGTTTCAGCTCTTAAAAACATACTGGAGAAAATTGTAGAAATTTGAATATAAAAGTTTATAATTGCTATTACTGAATTACTGTTGATCACCTTCAGTATGACAAAGGCATTGTGGCATGTAAGATGGATGCGGAAACATTTTGGGGTGAAGTGTCATGATATCTTCAACTTGTTTCTAAATGGTTCAGCAACAAATGATAGATGATAGACAGATGCATAACAATTTTAGCAAAATATTAAAAATACTTTTTGCTTCAGGTAGATCTATTACTTTGCCATCATGTAAGAAGGTTAATACTGTGAATATTCATTTCCAGAAAACTATATACCTGAGATACCATATGAATAACCAGGATTTGAATTCTGTCTCTCCTTTCATTTGCCAATCTTTTTCTCTCTTTCTCCCTAAATATTAAGAATTGGGGTTGAAAATGAAAAGGTTTAAAAATTTCTGGTTCTAAATTTCTAAAATTCTAAAAAAATATTTTAATGCCTTCTAAGTCTTGAGAAAAATATCTGTTGGACTCTAGTGATATTTAAAAGTGATTCTGAGGACCATGTTCCCACAACCAAGGTGCATCTACTCTGGTCACATAGTCCCAGTCTTCAGCTGCCTCAAAATATACCCACTGATGTAGATATAAATGCTTTTTGAGACATCCATGAGTAGCCAGCTTTGTCACTCACATTGCCTGATGTGCTTTTCCTTCAGAATCACCCTCATCTGAGAGAGTAGAGCTGCGTATATACACTACCACATGTAAAATAATAGCTCGTGGGAAGCAACTGTATCACATAGGGAATTCAGCTTGGCGCTCTGTGATGACCTAGAAGGCTGGGACAGAGGGGACGTAGGGAGTCTCAGGAAGGAGGGGATATATGTGTACCTAGAGCTAATTCACACCGTTGTACAGCAGAAACCAATAAAAAATAAATTAAAAAAAAAATCACCCTCACCTTTACTTGATGTTAGTAATTCAAGGTCAACCAACAACATGCTAAAAAATGTGACTTCATATAGCTATAAACATCGCTAACTTTATAGTCTCTTTTAAAATTTATCTTCATATCAACATAATTATCTGGTTTGAATACAGTGGTCAAACTAACAGCAGTGAAATCTATCTGCCATAAAAATCAAAACCGTTGACATTAGATAAGTATGCAAATAAATCAGGCCCCCTATCTCCAAAAGACCCATAATAAGGTACTAAGAAATTTGTCATATTTGTCTAAACTTTTCTGGTGATATTAAAGATGTCATCTTAAAGTGAAGCAACTCTAGAATAACGATTAGAGTAGTAAACATTCATTGATACATCAGAATACCACAGCTGACACTTCCATATGCAGTTTAAATCCTTCAATCATCTGGCTTTTATAAGATAACCATGAAGCCATGTCAGTGCAATACAATGTTGCTGATTTGAAAACAACCCATTTCCACTTAATAGCAAATTAAGTACTCTTTTCAGAGGACTAAATGTCAACAGATAAAATGCAAAATTTTTTATTATATATTCATCCACATATTTGATAATGACTTTATTAGTTCTGAAAGAAAAGGTATTAAAGGTATGTAATAAAAGAATGAGAAATACATCATTTTACATTAAAATATTAGATTTAACAATAAGACAAAGTGCTCTGCAATTGCCTCCATTAAGTCAGAAATTTTATGTTTCATCAAAGATGAACTCCCAACCCTTCATTATAGCAAGTTGTCAGTATACACAATGCTGAAAGCAGTTACACATGTATATACGCACACACGCACCAGCCATTTGAAGCTGATTCACATGCTCCTTTCATTTCAAATAGAAACAATGCCCTTAAGCCCCAAAAATAGACTCTGGTTGATGGGAAAGCCAAAATATGGAATTCCGAAAATATATGTCAATATGTTCATTTAAAAAATATTTAAAACAAAAATCTCAGGCTGTGACGACCCTAACCCAAACCAGCCTGACCTAATAAAATAATAACTGAATCAAATGATAAAAATGTGATAAATGTTTTTTCTTTGACAGACATGCAAATTTGCATTTCTGAGAGAATTCTGACTATACAGAACTTTATATTTAAGGATTCTCTCCAGTTCAGTTCAGTCACTCGGTCATGTTCAACCCTTTGAGACTCCATGGACTCCAGCAGGCCAGGCTTCCCTGTCCATCACCAACTCCCAGAGCTTACTCAAATTCATGTCCATCGAGTCAGTGATGCTATCCAACCATCTCATCCTCTGTTGTGCCCTTCTCCTCCCGCCTTCAATCTTTCCCAGCATCAGGATCTTTTCAAATGAGTCAGTTCTTCCTATCAGGTGGCCAAAGTACTGGAGCTTCAGCTTCAGTCTCAGTCCTTCCAATGAACATTCAGGATTGATTTCCTTTAGGACTGACTGGTTTGATTTCCTTGCAATTCCAAGGGACTTTCAAGTCTTCTTCAACGCCACGGTTCAAAAGCATCAATTCTTTGGTGCTCAGGTTTCTTTATAGTCCAACTCTCACATCCATACATGACTACTGAAATAACTAAAGCTAGACTAGACGCACCTTTGTTGGCAAAGTAATGTCTCTGCTTTTTAATATGCTGTCTAGGTTGGTCATAGCTTTTCTTCCAAGCAGTAAGTGTCTTTTAATTTCTAAGGGATTCTCTTAGTAGGTCAGAAAGGAGTCAGACATGACTGAGCAACTAATGCTTTAGCATGGGAAATGAACTTGAAAAGAACAAGGATAACCAGGATGGAGCAAGAAGTATGTGAAAAAAAAACAAACAAACAAACTAGAAACAGCAAAGTACAAAACTGGTGAAGTCAAAAGAATTTTGACTTAGTGACTTCTGACATTTAATTCTCCCCCACCTTTTTCTCCCCCACAAATGATATTCTGACAAACCAAAAGATTACAAAGATCCAAGATTCGCTTGCTAGAATAGGGTTTTTATCTCCTGAATTTTCGAAATGATTTCTTTTGCTTCTCCTTGCAAAAGTCTTCTTTAAAAAAAGAGCAACCTTATAGTTTAAGATGAAATCCCTCAGTATTAAATGCTAATTTATTAGATGGTTATAAAATTGCAATACCATCAACTCTAACAATAATGAATCCCCATGGTCTCTGATTTCACGAGGAACCTGACATATCATTGGAAAAAATGAAGAAGCATAATCAAATGTCATTGTTAATGATATTCAATTATTCCACTTGTGACCTGAGCTATTATAGCTATCTCCTTATAATTGCAACTCATCCATTGGGAAAGCCAACTTCAAACATTATCATAGCTTAAAGGTCACTTGGAAAGTATGCAATTATAACAAAGTTTTGTGATAGTTATGGAAATGAATTAGTTTTTTTATACCTAGTCCCAGATGATATTTGTTCCTTAAAGAATAAATCATAGAATATGAGTTAAGTATATTGTATTTACAGTGCTTTTCCTATCCCTCACACATTTTCAAAAAGAAAATTAAGAACAAATTTTCCTTATATAATTCTCTTTCCCGTCAACCATCTTTCTTTCCAAAACAGCTGCTGCCATCAGTGATTCTCTTTATCATGAGCTGTGTTTAGCCACTTAGTCATGTCTGACTCTTTGCAACCCCATGGACTATATAGCCTGCCAGGCTCCTCTGTCCATAGGGATTCTCCAGGCAAGAATACTGGAGTGGGTTGCCATACCCTCCTCCAGGGCATCCTCCCAACCCGGGGACTGAACCCAAGTCTCCCACATTGCAGGTAGATTCTTTACTGTCTGAGCCACCATGGACCTGCTATAATTTGCAGGAGTGACAGCAGCTTCCTTCCTCACTTCTTTCCCTGCCTTTCGCCTCTCTCTGTCCTCAGACTTAGTACTGCAATGCTCCCAGGCATCCTGTTTGCACCCAACAGTAAAAGGGAAAAGAGCAGTGACTCAGAAAGCAGTATCCCATTCTTTACTAGCCTAAACAAACAAACAAACAAACAAAATTTTCCTGGCCTTTCCTTAACATGCTGGATTCAAGATGGAAATATAAGAATAAATAAAACTTGAAAATAAACTCCACTGTCACATTTAGAGCTCCACAATAACTACCATTTCTTACGAACTTTCTATGTGTCAAGCACTGTGTTAGGTGCCTTACACACACTTAATTTATCTGTTTCTTTCTCTCTATATATTTTATTTTCTTCACTGAAAGTTAGCTTACATTGAGGAATTGGTAAGAAAGACAAATATTAGGCTACCTATATACAAACTACTTCTCCTGCAACAACTGCATGACTCCAGGTGACTGGTACTTACACAGTGATAAGAATTCAGAAGTAGGGAAGGGGTGGAAATATAAGGATCAGAGAGTACCTGGGAGTCCCTGAATCTCCCCTGGGTCTCAAATTATTCCTATTCTGAGTCCCAGAATAGAAAGAAGAATAACTCTTGCCTCAGTGATGAGGCTAAAATTAGACTAAACCAAACTGCCCAGCAGGCTTTCCAAGTGGCCCCGGGAAGTGGTATCAAACTGCCTGCCAATGCAGGAGACGCAGGAGATGAGTTTCATCCCTGGGTCGGTAAGATCCTCAGAAGGAGAGCATGGCAGTCGAGCCCAGTATTTCTGCCTAGAGAATCCCATGGACAGAAGAGCCTGGTGGGCTACAGTCCGTGGGGTTGCACAGAGTCAGACACAACTGAAGCAACGTAGCACACATGCATGCAAACTGTCCATCCATGAAGGAAGAAGAGGTGAGGACAGAGTAGCTGTGAGTTATGTAGCCCAAATACAGATGAGAAGAAGACGCGAACTCAAGACCGTGGAGAAGTGAGAGCAGGCTGGAGCACTCAGACTTGCCAAGGCCTGCTGCAGCTTTTTTCTCTACTTTCTTTCAACCAATCTGACTGTTTTCCTCAATGAGTGAACTGAACTGAGCAATTCTTTGACTGCACAGACAACGAGAAAATATCATTCTTTCAGAATGATGAAATGTTGACACATCAGTTTCCAGGAAAAAAAAATAAAAAGCACCGACTCTTATTTTAATCCTTTCTTTGAGAAAAAGTAATATATAACAATAATAAACCTTAAAAATATAAAACTGATGAAAAAAGTAAACATGTATTCCTTTTTGTACATTCAAAACAATTCTATATGCTCTTTATAAATGGATATATGTCCTTATAAAAGTATTAAAATAGGCTGGAGTTACATTTTTTTCCCTCCAACATAACTTTCTTATAGACAATGTTTGTGTAACAAAATAACTGTTCAAGTTTAGCCAAGATGCTGGGACTGGGGCTGAGGAGTGAAAGTGAAGGGGAGAGGGGACAGGGGAGAGCAGGGAGGAGGGGAAGGAGTAATTCACCAGTAAAGTTGGTCATCAGATATTATTTAGAAAAAGAATCCATTGATAAAAAACTTTTCCTCTTATATTTTCTTATTATTTATGTTCCTTTATGTTTTCTTATCACATTTTTATCCTTTTCTTTTTCCAGCTTTATATTCTTGCTTAATCCCCATCTATGAATAAACATAGTATTAGGTTCATCACAAGATTAGGGAAAAATAAGCCCAGCTTGTACGAAAAAGTGATAGCATTTAATTTTTAACCTCTTTCTCACAGTTCAGCAAAATCGGACAAACCAACACTGTCCTATTTCACATGATTTTAATTTTAAAATGAAAAGAAGCAGGTAACTGGGACAAAAATCAGCTTTGACATTTTTTACCCATTACCTACTGAAGTAGGAAATGGTCACCCACTCCAGTATTCTTCCCTGAAAAATCCCATGGACAGAGGAGCCTGGCAGGCTACAGTCCATGGGGTCACAAAGAGTTGGACACGTGTGAGTGACTAAGCATGCACAAACCTATTCAGTTCAGTCGCTCAGTCGTGTCCGACTCTTTGTGACCCCATGAACCACAGCACGCCAGGCCTTCCTGTCCATCACCAACTCCTGGAGTCCACCCAAACCCATGTCCATTGAGTCGGTGATGCCATCCAACCATCTCATCCTCTGTCGTCCCCTTCTCCTCCTGACCTCAATCTTTCCCAGCATCAGGGTCTTTTCAAATGAGTCAGTTCTTTGCATCAGGTGGCCAAAGTATTGGAATTTCAGCATCAGCATCAGTCCTTCCAATGAATATTCCAGGGTTGATTTCCTTTAGGATTGACAGGTTTGATCTCCATTCAGTGCAAGGGACTCTAAGGAGTCTTCTGCAACACTACAGATCAAAAGCATCAATTCTTTGGTGCTCAGCTTTCTTTACAGTCCAACTCTCAAATCCATACATGACTACTGGAAAAACCATAGCTTTGACTAGATGGACCTTTGTTGGCAAAGTAATGTCTCTGCTTTTTGATATGCTGTCTAGGTTGGTCATAACTTTTCCTCCAAGGAGCAAGTGCCTTTTAATTTCATGGCTGTAGTCACCATCTGCAGTGATTTTGAAGCCCGCAAAAATCAAGTCTGTCACTGTTTCCACTGTTTCTTCATCTATTTGCCATGAAGTGATGGGACTGGATGCCATGATCTTAGTTTTCTGAATATTGAGTTTTAAGCTAACTTTTTCACTCTCTTCTTCTCTTTCATCAAGAGGCTCTTTAGTTCTTCTTCGCTTTCTGCCATAAGGGTGGTGTCATCTGCATATCTGAGGTTACTGATATTTCTCCCAGCAGTCTTGATTCCAGCTTGTGCTTCATGCAGCCCAGCATTTCGCATGATGTACTCTGCATATAAGTTAAATAAGCAGGGTGACAACATACAGCCATAACATACGCCTTTCTCTATTTGTAACCAGTCTGTTGTTCCATGTACAGTTCTAACTGTTGCTTCTTGACCTGCATACAGATTTCTCAGGAGGCAGGTAAGGTGGTCTGGTATTCCCATCTGCTGAAGAATTTTCTACAGTTTGTTGTGATCCACACAGCCAAAACCTTTGGCGTAGTCAATAAAGCAGAAATAGATGTTTTTTTTGGAACTCTCTTGCTTTTTCAATGATCCAAAGGATGTTGGCAATTTGATTTCTGGTTCCTCTGCCTTTTCTAAATCCAGCTTGAAGAACATCTGGAAGTTCTTGGTTCACGTGCTGTTGAAGACTAGCTTGGAGGATTTTCAGCATGACCTTTCCAGCATGTGAAATGAGTAAAATTGTGTGGTAGTCTGAACATTCTTTGGCATCACCCTTCTTTGGGATTGGAATGGAAACTGACCATTTTCAGTCCTGCAGCCACTCTGAGTTTTCCAAATTTGCTGGCATATAGCGTACAGCACTTTCATAGCATCATCTTTCAGGATTTGAAATAGCTCAACTGGAATTCCATCACCTCTACTAGCTTTGTTCGTGGTGATGCTTTCTAAGACCCACTTGACTTCACATTCCAGGATGTCTGGCTCCAGGTGAGTGATCATACCATCGTGGTTATCTGGGTCATGAAGATCTTTTTTGCATAGTTATTCTGTGTATTGTTGCCACCTCTTCTTAGTATCTCCTGCTTCTGTTAGGTCCATACCATTTCTGAACAGGCCAAGGCTCTGTCTAACACACAAAGAAAGAATCTTTCCGGACTATTTCAAAAGAGATGTTTTTGGTCTTAATGTGGTGGGATAGGGTGAATTTCCAATTTCACTGGACAAGTTAAAACATTCAGATTAGACTGTATATGTGGACATAATCTGATCCAAGACCAATTCTGTGATGGAGCAGAAGTTTCTACGTTTGTTAAATCATTCTGCCATGTCCTCATCCTTCTCAGAGCCTCTCTCTGTGTCACCACGATTCATCCACAAAAGTACAATGACTACGTAAGTGAGGGCAGCCACTAATGTGAACTATTTCAGAGAACTGTGCCTTGAGGAAAGAACTGTTTGCATTATACACGGTCTTATACTCAGCTCTCTCCCTCCATCACAAAGGGAAGATGGATATTCTTTGGTCAGATGAACAGTTTATGAGGTTTTGTACTCTGCAAAAAAACATCTTCAAGGCCTTATGTACGTACAATGTAAAACCTTGAGATATTTTATGTTGTAACATATATATTTAATGTGATAATAAAAAAGCTTATTTGTTTCAAAGTCTCTTTTACCCTTGCCTATACAACCGAACAGCTTGATGCTATTGGCTAAATTTTCAAAACTTTCATTATTCATGGCTGCAATGGGAACAAGCTCAACTTCCATAGGCATATAAATCAGATTCTGGCAACAAATAACACATTCAGGATGAGTAATACAACATCCATATGGAAGCATAGTGTCAGAGATTGAATGAGGTGTTTTTAAATCCCAGCAGGTTTATGTAGTTACAATTGTTTCTAGAATGAAATATTATTCTTATTTTTAATTCCAAAAATGGCTGAACAAGTCAAAAATTATTTAGCACACTTGACACAACTACATAAAAGAGCATGAGACCCTTTTAATAAAAGACAGAAATAGTCTTTAATGCTAGTAAAGTGAATTAACAGAAAGTTTAAAAATCATATCTCCAAATGAAAATTCACTCGAATGACACCAAATAGCATTTTACTATACAATCCATAGGGGCTACTTAAAGACTTGCAAGTTCACTGTCATGATATCTGTTACTGACAGCAGAGTTATTAGGCAGCAGAAACTACTGCAGTAAATAATACTTTAAGGTCAGTGGGAGGAAGTTCTAGAGAAAGGAAAGCCACTGATGAATTTTACTGGATCCTAAAGATTGAAATATAAATAGTGGGTTGAATATCATGTGCACATCACTAGACAACCAAAGAGGAACAATGAAGTGTCCTTACACATCAATCTTGCTTATATTTATCCTAAAAGAACCTCAAAATGATGTCTAAAAATAAGTATTTCTAGGTTATAATCTTAGGTGGATCACCAAAGACATACTAAACTATTGGAGAAGAGTCTCAAGTACTGTCTATACTCTTCGGAAAAAATTGCTCCAGATATCACTGAGAAACTGGCTCACTCAAAATATTTACCCGCCTTGATCCTTAGTTGTGTCCATATCCAAAAAGATGAGGATTTGAATCAAGCTTGGTAATTACTAATCTAATTCATATAGCAATCAATATTTATGGCCCAAACCCTTAGGCTAATTTTTACTCTATTAATCACATAAGGATAACAAATATAGTTCCCATTTTACTAAGGGAAACAACTTCATTTTGATGTGTGTTCTTGACCTAGTCCTTTTATATGAGTAATACAAATAGCTCAGCTTTTTACTGATGTTCTGTGAACACTTTCTAAAAGCAGTGTAATTTATATCTAATTGCATATGACAACAGCATCTGCTGGTGTTGTTCCAAGTTTGATGTACTAAATGAAGTTCATTTTTGACATCTGGTAGACAAGCATTAATTTCATCAGAGTATAAGAACTTTCGAACTGAAGTAAACTTTATACTAACTACCCATTTGTGATCAATTTTAGGTAGTCAATGTCTTTTGTGGTCTAACACCATTGCATATTGCAGGATAATGGATACAGCTATTTTGCTTTGAAAAATATCCTCTACTCTAAGTTGAGCATCACTTTTTCCACTTACTAAGGATCTCTAACTGTATTTTTTATTTATATTTTTTCTGCAGTAGTCAAAAAGCACTATAGGAAATAATTTCAGTCATTGTTTCTTGTACCTTCTTTTTAAATGCCATTGTTTAAGAAAGACCCTAATAAGTAATTTCAGAAAATAAATGAAAAGAAATATTTAATTATGTTGTTCATTAGAGAAGAAGAGAAAGGACGTTATCAATTTTCTCACATTGTAGGGTAACTTGTATTGAGGAGACACAGGGCTCCTCCATCCTCTAAAGGTATTTTCTCATTGTCATTAGTGAATAAGCACTGTGGCCAAACCAAGAAAAATCACACTATTTGCCCTGAAGATCCCTGTATACGGTGGTATTATTTTAGGTGCCCTGTAAATGTCTCCTGAGAAAGTGACAATCATCCTAAAAGACAAGACAAGGATAATGAAAAATACTGTATTTTTCATTCTCTATTTATGAACCTCTTCATTTTTAGAGATTTTGATCTATCACACCCAGATGTGCACAACACATATTTGTTCAAGGTGGTTGTAACACGAAGACTGTGACATGAAGTTCCTCGGCTGTTGCAGCTGGTTTTTTAAATGCATATTTCAACACTTAAGACTTCAGAAAGCATTCCATTCTGCTAGATATTTGTTCACCTTTTCCACAAGCAAATATTAAGTAATATTTCAGAAGGGAGAGAGCGATCAGAATTTAGTATGGAAAAGAATATACAAACACATTATCACAATGAGATAAAAGTCTACATGTTAACTCTATCAGAATCCAAAAAAAAAGTGTCTAAATTTCAAGGAAACAGTTGCATTTAAGCTGTGTCTCTAAAGATAAGTAAGGGGACCTATAGCTCAAGTGGTAAAGAATCTGCCTGCAATGCAGGAGACCTGGGTTCAATCCCTGGGTCAGGAAGATTCCCCTGGAGAAGGAAATGGCAATCCACTCCAGTACTCTTGCCTGGAGAATTCCATGGAGAGAGGATCCTGGCTGACTATAGTCCACGGGATCGCAAAGAGTCAGACATGACTAAGCAACTAACACACAAAGATAAGTAAAGGGTCCCTGGACAGAAAAGACAATGGCAAAGAATAGGACAAAGAGGGGAAGACAAAGAACATGTTAGGTGGAGGAAAAATAATTTTAGATGTATAGACAGAGGAAGAATATAAGGCAGCAGCTCTCTGAAAGAAGTCTGGTATTACTGGATCAGAAAGAACATGTATGGGAATGGCAGATCTTCTTTGGAAAGAAGAGTGCAGATTGGATATCCCTATCTGGTTCATTTTCCTGAAATGTAATGGAAACCACTGACAAGAAACAAGTAAAACCAGGAAAGGTAGAAATGGTGCTAACATTCATTCAGAAGTGAAGGCTCCAGAGCTATTCATTAAATTGTAAAAGTGATGCTGAAGCTCTAGGATGGGACACCCTCTGCCAGGTGAGGGAGTAGAACTCTGCTTCATGGCATTTAACACTCTTTCAGGACAAAGAGCAGCGCCTGAATATTCTGAGAATGCTGAGTTCTCTCCCTTGCCATTTCCTTTCATGACAGGAAAGTGGAGATAATGAAGTATCACCCCACTTGAGAGAAAGAAAAACTAAAGAACTGCTTTCAAGGTATTCTAGGAAGAGGATCAAGCTACCTGTATCATATCGGATTAAAAAAGACTGTCTAGTCAGTACCACCCAAGCTTGAGTAAGGTAAAATGAAATGGCATGGATATTACACAAACATATTACAGCAAAGAACATGTATGCAAAAGCCAAGAAAAGAAACCAAGCTATAAGAAAAACATAATTTAAACAACAGAGTAAAACAATACAATTAATTGCTTCGTGTCATAAAAACAATTTAAGAAAATCAATTTTTAACAAAGAGTCCAAAGACTAGTTGATAAAAGAGTGAAATGGATAATTTAATTTGAAACAAGGAACAGAATAAACACAGCTAAAAGTCATATTAGTTAACACAGAAAAGGGATAAGATCATCACAGTGCCTTCAAAACTAAAAGTCAGAGTAAAACTATTACGCAAAAGCTAATAGAAATAGAATACAAAAGTTATCCAACACAAGGGTAGTGTGTTGAAATATGGGGTTGGCCAAAAAGTTCGTTCAAGTTTTTCCATAACATCTTACAGAAAAACCCAAATGAATTCTTTGATCAACCCAACAGAATTCAGTGAATGATACAGAAGATTCATCCAAAGGTAAAAGAAAATTTTTGAAAAATGGAGAAACAACTGAGCATGTAGATCAAAAACAGAACACTGTGTTCTAGGAAATTTTGAAACAAAACACTCAATTCTAAATGACCCAATCAAAAAATGGGCCAAAGAACTAAACAGACATTTCTCCAAAGAAGACATACAGATGGCTAACAAACACATGAAAAGATGCTCAACATCACTCATTATCAGAGAAATGCAAATCAAAACCACAATGAGGTACCATTACACGCCAGTCAGGATGGCTGCTATCCAAAAGTCTACAAGCAATAAATGCTGGAGAGGGTGTGGAGAAAAGGGAACCCTCTTACACTGTTGGTGGGAATGCAAACTAGTACAGCCACTATGGAGAACAGTGTGGAGATTTCTTAAAAAACTGGAAATAGAACTGCCATATGACCCAGCAATCCCACTCCTGGGCATACACACTGAGGAAACTAGATCTGAAAGAGACACGTGCACCCCAATGTTCATCGCAGCACTGTTTATAATAGCCAGGACATGGAAGCAACCTAGATGCCCATCAGCAGAGGAATGGGTAAGGAAACTGTGGTACATACACACCATGGAATATTACTCAGCCGTTAAAAAGAATTCATTTGAACCAGTTCTAATGAGATGGATGAAACTGGAGCCCATTATACAGAGTGAAGTAAGCCAGAAAGATAAAGAACATTACAGCATACTAACACATATATATGGAACTTAGAAAGATGGTAACGATAACCCTATATGCCAAACAGAAAAAGAGACACAGAAGTACAGAACAGACTTTTGAACTCTGTGGGAGAAGGTGAGGGTGGGATGTTTTGAAAGAACAGCATGTATATTATCTATGGTGAAACAGATCACCAGCCCAGGTGGGATGCGTGAGACAAGTGCTCGGGCCTGGTGCACTGGGAAGACCCAGAGGAATCGGGTGGAGAGGGAGGTGGGAGGGGGGATCGGGATGGGGAAAAAACAAAACAAAACAACAACAACAAAAAACACTCAATTCTAAAACAAACCCAGTTTTTTTTTTAACTTGAAAAAAAACTTCAAGAATCAGGCAAACAAAAACCAAGTAAGGGGAGAGGGTATGGACTATCTTCACAAGGTAAAAGATGGCAGGTTGTGTCTGTAACATCAGATGCCAGAAGATACGGAGGCACTGTGTTTAAGTTCAGTAAGAAAGTGTATCCCAAAAACATAACTCAAATAATACAGTAGCAATGGGCATTTCTTAGAAAGTTTGCCTAACGGTGAAATTCAACAAATTGGCGATGGATAGATATAAAGATCTTCAGAATAAAGTGTTTGTAATAAAGAAACTTGTAGTGAGATTGAATCAATTTAAATATAAAACCAATGATAAGCAACCATGGGAGTTGTAATTATTATATCCATTCAATGCAAAAACAACAATATAATAAAACTCAGGAGGGAGGCAAAATAGTGTACAAATTATAAGAGTGCTAATTTTTTCATCTTTCAAAGCAGGAAATCAAAAGTTTTTTTTAATGGCTTCAACCACTCAGTGCTTTGAAAATTTCCTTTCTCCATATTTAAAGAGATTACTTAAGAAATAAAGTATCTATGTTAAAGAAATATTTATTTGAATTTCAACAATTAATTTTACTCATTTATTTTCATACTTTTAAATTCAAGCAAAAAAAAATTCAAGCAAAATTAACAATACCAATCATTTGGAAAATACCATCAATAATATGACTTTATTTTTATTAAGGTTTTTCTGTCTTCTATCCACATGGAAGATATTTAGAATAAGAGTTACTTAATGAGAATTTCTAGATGTGATGGGAGGGAAAGCGCTATACTTTCCAGCATTGATTTGATAACTCATGGTTATCATTTTTACAAAAATAAAAACCAATATGCCAAGATGCTAGCAGTGGCTAATTCTGGATCCCGGGGTTATGGATTTATTCATTCATCTATTTAAAAATCTTTATTGAGCATCATTATGTATAATGTACTGTCCAAGGTGCTGAAAATACAACAGCCAAGAAAACAAATTCCCTTTCTTCAAGGAGCTTTAAGGAAGGCAAAGCAGACAAAGACCACATTGAAAGTAAACACGTACTATGTTAGGAAGTGATAAGATGAGCTATGAAGAAAAAAGTCTGTCTAAGAGCATGATGACCATAAGCCCTGTTTGCTAGGGCCAGTCCCAGTTTATGACTCTTGTTTCAACTTCCTAACTGACTGGGGTTCCTTTTCAATCTCAAAAGTATCCTGTTTTGGATGACAAATCCGATGTTTACCCCAGGTGAGGGTGAGATGAAATGCTCTAAAATCAAAGAGTGACTAGAAACGTCCTCATGATAAGGTAATGTTTGAGCAGAGACTTGAAGAAGGGAAGGAGCAAGTCATGGTGCTATCTAGGAAAGGAGTACTCCAGGCAAAAGGAGCAGCAAGGACAAAGACTTTAAGGGAGGATATGTTTGACATCTTCCAAGACCACAGAGAAAACCCAAGGGAAGGGAGGTAGCAGGTGACGTCAGAGGGGTTGGGCAAAGAGTCGAGAGACAGTGGAGCAGTAATAAAAAGCCTTTTAGGGCTCTCTTGTAAGCAGATTGGTTTTTACCTGAATGAGACAAGATGCTAAGAGAGGATTTTGAGCAAGGAACGATTTGACCTGACTCATATTTTTAAACAGTCTGGCTGCTGGATCATAGGGAGGCAAGGATAAAAACAGAATAAGGAGGCTACTGGAATACTCCCAGAGAAGACTGAAGGTGGTAGTGGGGAAGGCAGTAAGAACGGCAACAAAATAGGACGGATGACTGCTATTGTTCTTCCTGTACTTTCCTGTATCTTTTAAATTTAATAAAATTAACATTTTAAAAGAGTCACGGTAAAAGCTTCAAGAGACATTTAGTAGAAACTTCAGATGGTGATTCCAGCCATGAGATTAAAATACACTTACTCCTTGGAAGGAAAGTTACGACCAACCTAGATAGCATATTAAAAAGCAGAGACATTACTTTGCCAACAAAGGTCCGTCTGGTCAAGGCTGTGGTTTTTCCAGTGGTCATGTATGGATGTGAGAGTTGGACTGTGAAGAAAGCTGAGCGCCAAAGAATTGATGCTCTTGAACTGTGGTGTTGGAGAAGACTCTTGAGAGTCCCTTGGACTGCAAGGAGATCCAACCAGTCCATCCTAAAGGAGACCAGTCCTGGGTGTTCATTGGAAGGACTGATGCTGAAGCTGAAACTCCAAGACTTTGGCCACCTCATGCAAAGAGTTGACTCATTGGAAAAGACCCTGATGCTGGGAGGGATTGGGGGCAGGAGGAGAAGAAGATGACAGAAGATGAGATGGCTGGATGGCATCACCAACTCAATGCACATGAGTTTGGGTGAACTCCGCGAGTTGGTGATGGCCAGGGAGGCCTGGCGTGCTGCGATTCATGGGGTCGCAAAGAGTCGGACACGACTGAGCGACTGGACTGAACTGAACTGAACTGAACTGAACAGAAGTTAGTGACCATTTGAAGGAGGTGAAAGAGGGACCGTCCCCTAAGATTATCAAGTTTTTGGCTTCAGCAGCAAGAATCATGCCACCATTAACCAAAACAGGGGATGCAGAAGATGAAACAGCATGTGGTTATCACAACACTGAATTCAAGGGCCCACAAAATAGAGCTAACCAGGCATTAGCCAAGCAGTAATCATACACAGGAGTTTAAGAAAGTCCTATGAGTCTGGGGAAAAGAGTTAAGGAGTCATCAACATATAAGTTATCATTGAAGTTATGTGGGCATGACTGAAAGAGCGTGTGGACACAGGGGAAAGAGAATGATGCCATGGAAGAAGAGAAGTCTGTATACTGGACAAGAACAAGATGAACTGGGAGGAGGTGCAGAAGTAAATGATGTTTTTGAAGGCCAAAGAATAAGGACCTCCTCCGGAGTGCCAGACTTCACATGTCAATTTACCTGACGGAATATAATCCAGCCCAGAGAAAGAGGTTTGCCAGCATTTAAGCCCCTATTTAAAAATGGAACTTTGTTGCTGCAAGTTCTTTTTGACTGTAAACTTGATAAAGAGATAAAATATGACTGTGCCCGTGATGCTACTTTAGTATTTATAATTTCTACAGTCTTTTGTCTTATTTTAAGTGATCCTTTATAAAAGGCTTTTTGAACACTGTAGACTATATAAACTATATTATAACGCCTGCTTCAAAATATAATCTCCATTTATAGCCTATTAACCATCTCAGTTTTCCTTAATAACATTATTCTTGCCTTAAACAGTGTTATCCTGAACTAATATGATTCAGATCTGGTTAAGACTATAGATGTTCCTCCTGCAACTGTGAATGGAGAAACAAAAGTCTATAAAATCTTACTTGGGTTTTATCTATTCCACTGCAATACAAGGACAAATTCATATATTGCTGTTTTTATTTGTCATGCTTAACACTAAGGTTATCAGATATTTTTTCAACTGAAATTTTCCTTTATTTTGACTTTAATAGATACTTAAAACCCAGTTTTTTTCTCAGTCAATCTGTGACTGGTGGGGCATGGCAAGGAAAAAGGATACACTGGCAAAGAGCCTCCTGTCTTTCACTCATAAAACATACTTAGGATGAAAAAAGGTGATAAAATAGGAAAGTATGAGCTCTTCTCACTGATGTTATTCCATCCATACATCTGCAAAGCCTCAGCTCTCAACTATTCACCCTCGGGAAGAAATCGGCAAGGCAAATTTCTCATTTTCCTAATTTCAAGGTGACTGAAGCCCCTAGAGTCTCTATTACTGCTGTTCATGGACGTTTAGGATTTACACTCTTCGGGAAATAGACAATTCATACACTTTAACATTCAAATCAACCTTGAGTGCCCTTCTATCCTTCTTCAAGTAATAAAGACACAATGATCAATTTTGCACATTTTCTCACTGGCATCTTACATGGGCTGTGAAAGTTTAATAGGGTTCTATTTCTGAAAATTATGCTATGTTGCTTTAGCTATTCTGATACCCAAGGAATTGGAAAGGTGAATCATTCATTCTGTTGCTTAGGGAGGTATTTCCAGAGAAAAAGAAACTGAGCTCCCTTCCAAACCTAAAACTTTCTTTCAAAATGTCCTTTATCGAACATATCATTGCTTACCAGGTACCCCTAAATCATCCCTTCTCTTCATAGAGGACAATTTCAAACTAGTAAATCTGCAAGTGAGCATCCTTTGTATGAAGACATTTTTCTCCTAGCAGGTTTATCTCTTTATCAAGTGATACTCTCTTCACTTGGTCACAGTGTTGATTTTCCCACCTGTTAAACTATTCCTACCACTTGACCAATGGATGGACTTTTGTGTACACCCACTTTCTTCAGCCAGAAAAAATACATATGTGTACTGCATAAAACAGCATTGCAATAAAATTAAATGCATGTACTGGCTTGGCAGTAGATCTACAGATGATCAATATTATCCAAGAACTTCTGAAAAGCTATAAATTCTCACCCCATTCCCAGATCTAATGAATCAGAATATCTTGAGGAAGGGCCCAGTTAGCAAAGGCTTAACAAGCCCTCCAGGTAATTCTGATGAAGTTAAAGTTTGAGAAGCACTGAATATTAAAAACACCTGGGGCATTTGCTTTTTTTAATGAGAATGTGCAGAGGAGGTGAATGGGGCATATCAGGCTAATTAAATAAAAATCTCTGGAACTGGGAGCTGGGCATTCAAATGTTTTAAAAGCTCCCAGAGGTGTGTTCTAATGCACAGCAGATTTGAGAGCCACTGCGGTAGAGACATCCTATCTTAAATGGTGAAAATTACTCTGACTTGCATAAAACAATTTACTGGTTTTGCAATCTGCTAGTTATATTTATTTAGGTGCTTATTTTATCTTACCCAATTAGCTTGAGGTGAGAGTCCAAGTATTATTCATATTTCATCCCCTGAAGTGCTGAGCACAATCTCATGCAACTAAATTTAATGAGAACACAGTTCAATATCTACTTCACAAAGCACCATCCTGTCTGCGCCTCACATCACACCTCTGAAACAGGCAGATCATTCTCAGTTTTTTCTTTTTTTAAATAGAGCTCACAGAAGGTAACTGACTTATTTTCTCACAGTTAATTACAGCAAAACCTAAACTACCTACCCAGAGATCTTTTCACCTCTAAATGTTTCTCCTCTTCAACTTCTAACTGGGATGCAATTTCCCTACAGAGGGTCTTCTCACTTCCTGTTAAGCGAGCCTCTTCCATCCCATCTCACCACCATCACTTCTGGTCCAGTATGTATGCTGTACAAAGGCATCCTTTAACTTCAGAGAGTTATACCTCTCTTTATCCTGCAGAGACATGAGGCATCATTGATTTCAAGATGCTCAAATGCTGAGGCCACACACAAAGACAATCTTCACCAGAAAAAGTTCCAGAAAAAGTTCTGGAAAGGAGGGAAGTAGGTAATAAAATATCTCTTAGCTCACTGGTCTTTACCATTGATAATTCCCGAAGGAAAGGAAATCATCAAGTGGATATGACAGTACACATTTTTTTCTACATGGATTTACTATTGTTTTCATTATACCCTTCAGATGGCTCAACACCTATGTCATGAAAACATGAACCCGATGAATTGTAGCACAAATAGCATGCAAATTCAACCATATGCCAACCATGTGCCATCCGCAAGAAAGGCCTATAAATAATCCTTCTTTTCTTTCCAAATACAAACCATTATATTGTAAACAAGCCATATTTACAGATGGGTCACTGTATACACTCTCTTTAGACGCCTCTGAGTGTTATCTCCTTTTTCCTAGAGTATAAATGTTGCATAGTTGGTCTGCATTCTTCAGAGCATGGGTGGGCTATGTGAAATGCTTCAGGTTTTGACCATAAACGATATTCAGGCTGCAGCTTCTGCCCTGAGAAAGAATCAACATCTGTCTTGACTA
This sequence comes from Cervus canadensis, assembly GCF_019320065.1. NCBI lineage: Eukaryota > Metazoa > Chordata > Mammalia > Artiodactyla > Cervidae > Cervus > Cervus canadensis. Next base: position 20,276,504 of record NC_057402.1, on the reverse strand, counting down.
TCAGCTGTGCTAAGGAAGTCACTCTTAAGGCATATTTTACTCCCACAGGCTGAATAATCCCAAAGATTCTGCAAGTTTTATTTACTGCACTCTCATAATAAATTTAAACCTTGATCATCTGGGTAGGGAAGAAGCATAAAGAAACAGGATTATCTAGGATCGCAGTCACAGCCTCGATTTAGATGAGGAGGTCACATTACTATCCATGAGGGGGGGATCCCATGAACTTGCCAGTGGAGATGCGGCTGTGCCGCACTGTACCATGAAGACGGCTGGTGTCAGATGATCCCACACTGACCCCGCACCTGGAAAGCCCCCCAAACCTTCTCCTTGATGGTTGGCAAACGGGGAAAGCAGGCAAGCTGGGAAGTAAGCAGAAAAGGACCTGGCAGTAAAAATGAGGTCAAGATCTGAAACAGAAAGCACAGAACGCTATCAGGAAGGTCACTTCCACATAAGGTATACTGAGAAGTGAATATGAAAACTTTTCTTCTTCATAGTCAACATTTAGAGGTAATCAACGCAAGGTGTAGAATCAACACACTAAAATCTAATGGCAAGTCCATTAATTGTGAATTTTGGTGACTTGCTTTTCTGTGCCTCAGTATCCTCATCTGTGAAATGGGGATAATCATGGTTCACACCCCACAGGTACTATTGATAAAGGGCTTGGAAAGATGCCTGGCACAGAGCACTCAGTGAATACTTGCTATTGTTATTATTATTCTGTGATGTCACCTCTTAAACTAAAAAAAGTTTCAATATAAAAGATACAGATAGAGATTATAAGCAATTCATTTGGCTCTCTGTGGCTTTAAGCCTGTGGGCCTGGCTATGGCAATGACAGTTTCCTCTCCAGTAACTGGTAATTCTGGTCTCCTCACTTTTCACGACCATCTTCAGATATCTCCTGTTCTTTGCCTTCCTTATTCTTATACAACCTACAAGTTTATATAAGGCACAAAGACTTCCCAGTCTAAAATTTTCCAATTATATAAAAATCCTACCCTGTAGGATCATTCTAAAAAATGAACAGGTTTTGCTAATGTGGGATATAAAAATTTAACTTTCAAAACCATAGAAAGTCAAGAGCTGCTCTGTCTGGAAAGACTGCAACCAAGGATGAGCTAATTTGACTCATTTATCATCTTGTAGAGCAAACATTCAAGCCAAAATAATATTTGCAGTGAAGAGAAGAACTATCTGTAGGTTCAGGGACAACATTTAAATATTCAGGATACATATGTGGATGTATTAACGACATGCATCTTTTCAAACTCCACTGTTATTTATACCCCATTTTTTTCCTTTTCTGTAATGTTTATTTGCTCAGCAAGTGTTATAACATAAGGGTTAGTGCAAACGTGATATATGAAGCTGACAGCTAGTCACAGTCTAATCAACTCTCTTCAATATAACCAAAATCAATTATTTTTTAAAGCCAAGACTGATCATGTTTTTCAGAATTGGTGCTAACTCTCCCATTTAAAAACCTCACAGTCCTGGGCATCACTTAAGCCTTTTCCAAAATTCTTGTGTATTTACTTTAAAGTAAAGAAGGTCAGAATATTTATTAAGGCAACTTCTTGTTATCTTTTTCAGTGCTGAATTGATAATGAATCTAACTCAGAGACACAGAGAGGAAAACTATTAATATAAAGTGAATTTCGGACTGGATTTGATTTTTTAAATTATCTCAAAGAGCTCAGTAGAAAAAAAAGAAAAAGAGCTCGGTAGTACATTGGGTTTTGATAGGGTAATTTACGTGTGAGCTATTAGACTCCTAGTAACAACCTAACACATAAGATAACCATTTTATGAAGAAAGAAAAGAGTGGTTATAAAGACCTAAGGTTACTTCTATTTATTTTCATCCTTTGAAATAACAAGTCAGAGTTCCTTTGCATAGCTAACCTGCTAGACAAACAAATGCTATTCTACAACAAGTAAATTCTATGTGTGCATATGAGAAGGTCAACATGACAATCTTCCCACCTTTGCTGAAGTGAAAGTCGTGTCCGATTCTTTGCGACCCTATGGGTTGTAGCCCACCAGGCTCCTCTGTCCATGGAATTCTCCAGGCAAGAATACTGGAGTGGGTTGCCATTTTCCTTCTCCTGGGGATTTTCCCAACCCAGGGATTGAAGTTGGGTCTCCTGCATTGCAGGCAGATTCTTTACCAACTGAGCCACCAGGAAAACCTACCACAGAACTAAGGGACTATTCCATCTCTGTTAGAGATTTGTTAGAATAAGCAGATGACAACATAACAGGAAGCTCTCAAGAAAGTGGGATCTCACATAAGACCAACTCCACAAGTTACAGTTTAAAATCTGTTTCATTACCTCTTATTGGTTCAAAAGCCTGCATGAAGTATAGCCTAGTGTTTGTGAGGGCGGTGTCATAAAGACTAGGTCATGGGTTCAATCCCTGTCCTGAGAATCTCTGCACTTTCAATATACCATGGTGATAATTATACCTGTCTAACAAAGGTGCCGGAGAAGGCAATGGCAACCCACTCCAGTACTCTCGCCTGGAAAATCCCATGGACGGAGGAGCCTGATAGGCTGCAGTCCATGGGGTCGCTAAGAGTTGGACACGACTGAGTGACTTCATTTTCACTTTTCCTTTCATGCATTGGAGAAGGAAATGGCAACCCATTCCAGTGTTCTTGCCTGGACAATCCCAGGGATGGGGCAGTCTGGTGGGCTGCCATCTATGGGGTCACACAGAGTCAGAAACGACTGAAGCGACTTAGCAGCAGCAGCAGCAACAAAGGTGCTGTAAAGATTACTTTGGCTAACTCATGTTCTACATATAATAGGGTCTCAGTAAGGAGTATATATTATCATACTTTCTGTGCTTTTTTCCCTTTAAGTGAGGCTTTTTTCAATTAAATATATTTACTGCTTAAATGAGATGAGTGTGTAAAGTATTACACTAATCCCTAGGAGAGTTGAATAAGATGAAAGTGAAGTTTATGTTAAGCAAATTGAATGAACATTGTTAGGTAGACGCTAAGATTGGTGGGAAAAATCACAGCATCTTAGGCTTACAACTGCCTCTATCCAATGAGGAAGCAGAGATGGTCAGAAAGCAATGAATGAGATTGGAAAGCAAGACTAAAGCAAACCTTTAAGTAAACATTTCAGCTGTCTATGCACACCAAGCAAAATGAAATATTAAAAAGAAAAATTCAGATAATTCATGTCAACAAAAAAAGGGTTTCTCTTTCTTCAAATATCCAGATATTTCAGGAAGAATGGCTGTATCTTCAATTATTCAGCAATTGCTTCAGTTCCACAGTCCATGTGTTGCATATATTCAATACAGCCTATTTCTGTGAGGTACCACAAAGAACAAAATGGCTACTTAGTTGTATTGTAGTCATGAAAATGCAATATAAAAAAGCAATCAAACCATTCGGTTAAAGGCAGATCAGGGGAGCACAAATCTAAGGTTATAGTGCACTTTTGAGTAATCCAGGGCTCAAAGGGTATTACAGCTTTGGGAGTGTGTGCTCAGTAGCTCAATCACGTCTGACTCTTTTCAACCCCATGGATTGTAGCCCGCAAAGCTCCTCTGCCCATGGGATTTTTCCCATGTAAGAATAGTGGAGTGGGTTTCCATTTTCTCCTCCAGGAGAACTTCTTCATCCAGAGATTGAATCTGCATCCCCTGCATTGGCAGGCAGATTCTTTACCATTGAGCCACCTGGGAAGTCTTTACGATCAACCGAAAGAACATGAGTTGTTAAGGAAATATAGGTTCACTCATTCCTTCTGCCAACTCACTATACAGAGCGCTTTATCAGGGGGAGGCAGAAGATACAGACAAAATAGGCCTTTCCCATCAAAGTTTGTTTTATTCAAAGATCCTTTAAATAGAAAACAGAATGGAGAATTGAGACTATTGTTCAACCAGCTGAGATCTAAAACTCCTGCCTTTCTCAAAAATGTCTAAGTGCTTTAACTCTGAATTATGGAGATAACACAATTATAAATACTGCACTTCACTTTTCTTGTATAGATATACATACCTTAAGGATTCATTTGGGAACATAACGTATTCTGTTTCCCATGCTTGTAAGCTAAACAACACATTGAATGGCGTTTAAGCTTTTTAAAGTCACTGGCGTGACAAAATGAATTTCATTCCAGCCAATAAAAATAAGGTTTATTTTTCTAAATTCATTAATTCAAGCCAAGTTTTTACAATTATTGAAGTTTTGTTTAAATTTCAGTTTTAAAAGCAGAATTAAATGTAGGTCAAGAGCTAAGAGAAATTCTTTTGGAAATACATTTTCTATATTCTCCTTTGATGTGTAGCTCTGGCCTGTCATTATCTTGGTTCAGACCTTAATTATTTTCTTATTTCAACAACTGTGATGGTCTTTTAATTGGCTCTAATGTCTCTAATGGCTCAGATGGTTAAGAATATGCCTGCAATTCAGGAGACCCAGGTTCAATCCCGGAGTCAGGAAGATCCCCAGGAGAAGGGAATGGCTTCCTACTCCAGTATTCTTGCCTGGAGAATTCTGTGAACAACAGGAGCCTGGCAGGCTACAGTCCATGGGGTCACAAAGAGTTGGACATGACTGAGCCACTAACACCTTCACTTTCTCATATCTCTAAATTCATACTTTTCTAATTTATTTTTCATGCTGTCACCACGTTTTTGGATGCAAACTTCAGTTTGGTCCAAACACCAAACTGAACCAAGTGTTCAGTCTGAACACTCTGAATCAAAGTATTTCAATGACACTCCACCACCACTTCTCTCATACTTACCAGATGAAGTCCCATTCCTACTGCACGTATGCAAACCCTTCAAGGCCTGGCCTCTGACCACTTCCTTGGGCTCATCTCCCACCACTTACCCATCACTACCTATGACCTGCACTTCTCCAGGTGTTAACGTGCATTTCCTTTTCCTGTGCTTTTCTTGATGTTGCTCCCTTCACATTGCCCACAGAGGGGTATTAACATTCTTTAACACTTTCTTTGGCTTTTTCCCTGATGTCTACACCCCTCCAGATATGTACTGATCAATCGATCTTTGGCATCTCCATAATATGAAGCTCTGTTTGTTGAAACCCTATCCGGTCTTCAAAACCAATTTTAAATGCTGCTTTCTCTGTAAACAGAATGGCCAAATAATTTACCTTCCAAACTGGAGTGCTTTTGAGAATGGAGGGAGGAGGTTGGATCCTGTTAATAGTAAGCCCCGTGCGACAGATAAAAACGGACTATCCCAGGCAAACCAGGGCTTATGCCTGGAAAATCCCATGGATGGAGGAGCCTGGTAGTCTACAATCCATGGGGTCGCAGAGTCGGACACGACTGAGCAACTAAACTTTCACCTCAAACTTTATCCAGAAAAGCCTTTAGAATTAGCAAGACCGGTATGAGCCTTTCCATCTTATACTTCTCTTATACCATTAGATTCTTTCAATATATGTGCATGTTGGTCTCCTTATTACTAAGAATTGTACTCTCTTTAAGGCAGCAATTATATTTGACTCATCTTTGTATTCTCTACTACACTTCCCACATTGCTTCACATACAAAAAGTATTTTAAAATGCTGTCCCCTTAGAAGGGTTGATAAATGTGGTACTATCTATGGCAGGGTGAAGAAGCAAAACTAGCTATCTTTTAAATGTTACTACTGTGGATTTTAGTCTAATTAGCAACACGTTCTCAAATAAACTAACTGATCTGTATCACTTATGTCTTGAAATGCCAGGAATTCACTTCACACACTAGAATCTAAGAAAAGCTTTCTTCCTTCTGCATTGGGTTTCTGCTACATCAATGTGATGAAGAAGAAATAGATATCTAAATGTTTAATTCTTTCTAAATATTAAAACATTACAAGAAACTATCTCCTGAAACTCTATTGCTCATTTCAAAATAAAATTATGCTTCTACTTGTTTGAGAAGTAGTGTTCCATTTAATGTCATTTATACATCAAACTATTGATACACTCAAGAAACAGCTAAATTCTTTGATTTCAAATAGAAAAAAGGTTATAAAGATGTATCAAGCAGAAATTTCATTCACAGATGATTTCAGAGATATCACATTCAGTGCACATATTGCAATTTGGTCATTGGCAAATTTTTTTTCTAGAAATTTATAAATTTCTCAAAGAATGTGGTATAATATTCCCTAATAGCATGTTTATCCAAAAATATTGATAGCTTTTAAAATATAGTGCAATGGAAAGTGTTCATTTTCTTAATTTTGTAAAAGTGACTCTGAAGCTAGATAGGTAAGTACCTCTTGGGGAAATCCATGGAAACAAACCAACCCTGGACAAGACCATCTTCTGTAAAGATTATTTCCCATGTGGAAATTTTTCTCTGCCACAGAGTCAAGTCTACTGTCAATGGTCCAGCAATCCAGACTCAAGGAAACATTACTTCCAATAACTTGGACCTGGGTTTTGTCAGTGATCATATGCTTGTCCCAAGAAAAAACAATTTCATTTCTCAACCTGTGCCAGTCTTCAACTCTTGAATGCCTTACATCATTTTCCGAGGTTATAGTTTAATTTGTTCTGCTTAACTTAAAATCTATATAACTAGTACAACCAAGAGATGACTTTCATAGTATGATGGCTATTCCAGAGAGCTGCTTAAAATTATTATAAAAATCTGTATTTGAGTAGAACCCACCTAGTACATTTCTCCAGATGAATCCTAACAAATATGCTGATTTCCTCTCCTTCAATCTAGAAAACACAATAAACGCAATACTTACGGAACGATATACAAACCCATTGCCAGAAATCATCCTCATTCTCATGAAATGATATTTGATACTGTCCAATAACAGGCAAGTCTGTTTTTATTCATTTATATTATCTAAGTAAAGGGAATTCATCGAGGCTCATATAAAAACATACCAGAAAAGGCATTTTTTTCATAGACCAAAAAAGTCAAAACTAAGAGAAACTATGTAGAATAATAAGATGAAATCAAAATTCAAGTTAGACACAAAAAATGTATACCATATGTTCTTGTATAATTATTGAAGGTGGCCTGTAAATCTGACTCTGAGCTTTCTAGCAGTCAAAGGGGAACATGCATTCAATTAGAACATTCTTAGAGTTAATGTGACCAAAAAAACTGGCATTCTATCAGGAGAAGCTCAGATTTCTCAATCTGGGGGAAAATCTTCCCATGGGTACTCATTAAGAGGACACAGTGTGTTATACTGAACTTGTTCTTTTCTCCTCACTTCTAGTTACTTGGTTGGTTAGTTAGTTTTATTTTCTTTTTAAAGATTTTTTCGACAGTACCCATTTTTAAAGTCTTTATTGAATTTGTTACAATATGGCTTCCATTGTTTGTGCTCTGCTGTTTTTAGCCATGAGGCATGTGGATCTTAGCTGCCCTACCAGGGATCAAACCCACCCTCTTCATTGGAAGGTGAAGTTTTAACCACTGGTGATAACCACTGGATCACCAAGGAAGTCCCTTGGCATTAGTTTTAACAATGCAATAAGCAGCTCTGAATCTAACACCCATGATCACAGGTAGGACCCTGACATTAATTTATAGCAACTCTATGGTCCTGATGCAACCTAATATCCAGACTCCTTCTATCAAAGGTAACCATTATCCTAAATCATATTACTCATTCTCCAGTTCCTTTTTATATAAGTGTATTGAATTTATATGTATTCCTAATTTTCTTTTTTTTAGTTGTTTTCAACTTCATAAATGTGAGTATCACCTTATATGTAATTTTTAGGTCTTTTCTCACTTAACATTATATTGCTAAGATTCATTCATATTAAGGCAAAACTATGAAGAAAACAAAAAGATAAGTGGTCTGAACCAGGAGTTCAAGGGGGAGAGATGAATATGGAGAGAGAAGATTTTTAGGATAGTAAACACTCTCTGCATGACATTTTATTAACAGATATGCATGTGTGAAGGCAGGGGTATACGTGAAACCTCTTGTACCTTCCTCTCAAATTTGTTGTGAATCTTAAACTGCTCTAAAATACAGTCTTTAATAGTTTTTGAAGCAACCAAAAAAGATTCAGGCATATTACTGTATGTTACCGTACTTGTCTTGATTGCTTTATAACCTGCCACTGTGAGACTAAAATACACTGCATTCATTTATTTTCTCATTAGTAGGTGTTTGGGTTACTTGGGGTAACCCCACTGTTAAAACCCATAATGTCAGCTCCCACCTCATCTTTCTAAATTAAACATACACTAAATAATCAATGAACTCAAGGCAAAGGTAAAGTTTAGCTTAAGTGGAATAAATCTATGTTAATAATGTTCTTCACATGGTGGAGGAAGAGTTGCAGAGTCAAAGGGAAGAATTAGAAAATAAGATAATTTCCCTTGTTCTTCTGAGTTTCCATAATGTGACCTTAATTTTTTATTAGAAGCATTATATGCCTGCAAATAGTACAAATGGACAAAATGCAGACTCAATCAAGAATGGCTCCTGTACATTATCCACAATATCTCATCTCTTAACTTTCATAGCCAATGCAGACTCTCTAGGCTTTTTTGACAATCACTAGTGGATTCTACTCTAAAAGTTTAAAGTTTAAATTTAAAATGTCAAAAAATATAAATATTATCCCTTTGTAGGTGGCTAGTGATATTCCTAAATGTGAGAGGCATTTCCCAACGTGTACAGCAAATATCATACACAGTGACAAAGAAAATAAGCATATGGCTATGCATCTAGGGTGTACACAAAATTGTGATATCCCCAGAGAAATTTAGGTGGTAGCCTGAATAAGAAGACATAAATCTAAGAGAAATCTAAGTCTCTGATATACATTTCTATTCCTTTTATATTTCACCCAAAAGTTGTTTTGTGAAAAGCTCTGGGGGGGAAAAAGTATAATGATGAATTGAAGAGATTAGAAATTATGCAGAAGTATAATTCATGACCTAAAATACATGTTTGCTTACACTATCAAGAAAATTCAAGTAAAGCAGCGAGATTTTTCCTTCTGGTTTAAATGATCTGCAGAAGTGCTTCTATACATCAGTGTAGGCAGACTCAGCCTTAATATGCATGATGCAGTAAGATGATGTATCTCTCTAATTGGCAACCTAGGAAAAGGTACCTAGTATACCACCAGCATTCTAAACCACCCTGATTTCACTCCATTGTCCTTGATTGCCCTCATACCACCTACAGCATTTCTAAGTCCCTGCTTCTATTAAAAGAAAATTCTTCCACATACAACTTACTGATCTTGTAAGTTTTTATTGAACAATTCATGAATCAGGCAGCATGCAGTATAGCAGATAGAAAGGAGCTCCAATGAGCTGTACAAACCAAGAGATTTTTACTGACCATAGGGAGCAGGAACAAAGAAGTTATACTTGGCATTTGCTGATTGGCTAAAGTTGGATTACTTTTCTTACATGGAGCAAAGGGAAGTCTTGGAGCTGGTAACTCAGGAAACAAGAGTTGATTGGTTGACTTATGCCTTTCTTATCTGGGAAAGTTAAGCATAGAAACTTAAGTTTTGGTTTGCTGACATTGGGCTTAACATGAGCAACTCCATCTTGGACCTAATCTATAGTTACTTTAACACCTTCCCTCCTCACCTATCCACCAGTATGTGTGTGTACAATAGTGGCTAGGATAGAAATCCTATTAGGAGCACTGAGGTATGCCTATGTTACTCCTGCAATGCCTCACCTACCTCCTTGGCTTGCCTGCAACATCCACATACATTAAGTTGCATTCTTATAGGAAACATCAGTGAACTGAAAGAGAATGAAAATAACACAACTTCCCAGGAAAATCTTGTATTGTAGGAGAATGGAAGAAAGCCAGAGACAGGAATAAGGGGAAAACAAGAGCTAAGATCATTGTTAGGAGACACCCGAGATGAATCCTCAAGGTGGTAACCTAACAATGACAACTGGGACAGAAGATCATGCTGTGAGGCCTACCTGAAAGCTATCAAACAAACTGATACATTCTGCAGTGTCAAATCTCAAGGAGACAATCAATTTTGATATTTCAACATAAACTGCTGACAAAGTTTCATCCTTATGTGTGTGCACACACATATGCATATGGAGAAACACATATTACTTTGTACTCATTACCAAGAGTCAGTTCTTGTGAAAGTACAGAACACACTTGGTTGCATGTTGATGAAACAATTCTGAAATATGTAATTTTCCTGAGTCTTTTATGGAGAATCCATAGTGAAATGTCTAAAGTCTGAGTTGGTCAGCTCAACTACATCACCAAAGGTACTAACAATATGGCATTGGATGATTTTTGGTGCCAGCAATGTTTTGCAATTTTCAAGAGATTTGGAATAGCTTTGTGTCCATTTATTACTGAGTATTTGAAAATCATTTGTAGTCAGGTTAAACGGAGAAGCTGAAAGTAGGTATATTACTCATTCAAGCACCCTGTATTTATTTATACTTTCATTTTATATCCTTAATAGTTACTAATTCACAATTTTATACTTCAGTTCTGAAACTTGACATAAAATTATCTTTTAATATTTATTGTTATTATACCATAGTGAATGTAATCACCATCTATTAACTCACAATGATTACAACCACCCCCAACATAATTATTAACAAAACAGAATGACATACTGAGCTTAGTATTATTGTCAGTGTACTGACACTAGACCAATAACACAATTGCTACACACGATCTTGAAGGGCCATGTATTCTCTTCCACTCCAAACCGTAGCATACTGTTCTTAGCAACATTAACCTCAACACCTGAAATCTAAAATGTCAGTGTATATCTTAAGCTTACCCAAGTCACATCAGTGGAATAGGTCATATTTTGCTATATAAATATATGGGTATATGTAAACAATTACAAATCACAAGTCTATACTTCTTCAAACCTATTAGCAGAGGCTCGAACTTGCTTACTGCACGTGTTCGCAACAGGTTTCAAGTAGCTGCTCCTAAGGACACAGAGAGTTGAAGCGCTCAGCACTGACTGGAGATCACCAGACACAGCCACAGAGGGATGTTGCCGAATCCATGGAGCCCACAGGCTGCTATCAGGACTGTCTTCCGAGCCAGCCCCTATGGACCTCACTTTAGTTTTGATACCTTATGGTGAACGATGTCAGATTCATGATCTCCACAGAAGATTTAGCTTCAGGACCGGGGACCAGGCTTGATCACTCAAGAGCTTTTGTGTAGCAGAGTTTTATTAAAGTAAGAAAAGGGACAGAGAAAGTGTCTGACACAGACATCAGAGAGTGACCCCCCTTGCTAGCATTAGCAAGGGAGTTATATGCTTTTTTAACTAGTTCTTACAATAAATCAAAAGAATGTCTCAAGTTTGTGAAAATTTTACCAGACTCACTCCCACAATTTACATTTTAGGGTAACAGGATTAGAATTTAACAATAGAAAGATCCTACAAGACCCACTCCCATAATATACATTCTAAAATATCAGGATTAGTCAGAAGGTTTTCAGGAAGGAGAAACTGTCCTCAAGCAGGATACATTGTTGTTGTATAATCCCTAGTACACAGTTTAAACTGAGTTGTTTATCGTGTAATTTTGTGATTAAGAAAAGGAATATAGAGAAAAAAAAGTTTGTCCTTTCCTCCTTCTTGAGAACCCCAGGCCCCTATTTGTGCTTTGAGAGCCCCAGACCCCTCTCTCCTTGGGGACCCCTAGACATCTTATTAACTTGCCTAGGAAGTGACTCTCTCAATTTCATCAAATAAAATGATTCTTCATGGAATCTGTGATTTCAGGATAAAACAGATACTATCCAAACTGTATCAGGAATGGTAAATTGTATGTTGCATATAACTGAAGAAATTATGGAATAAATTTAAAAGAGGTTCCTTCTCATACTCTAATTTAAAAGTTTAAAAATTCATATACTGATTATTGTAAAGCAATTATACTCCAATTAAGAAATAAATTTTTAAAAATTCATATACTATGCTCTCAAGGTCATCCAGGATATATGCTAAATACACAGAGATCCATAGTCACCACTGATCACTCAATCTCCACTTGTTAACTAAGTAATATATAAGTATGTAGGCATACATAGCATGTGTTTATGTAATAAGTATTTATGATTACTTATACACTATTTAAGCAGCAGCTGCGTGGTGCTGGAGCAGCCGAGAGGAGCTACCCCACATCCAAGGTCAGAAGCAGCGGCTGTACATTGCTGGGGTAGTCATGAAGAGATACCCCACGTCCAAGGTAAGAGAAATCCCAGTAAGACAGTAGACGCTGAGAGAGGGCATCAGAGGGCAGACAGACTGAAACTACAATCACAGAAAACTAACCAATCTGATCACACGGACCACAGCTTTGTCTCACTCAATGAAACTAAGCCATGCCATGTAGGGCCACCCAAGACGGATGGGTCACAGTGGAGAGTTCTGACAGAACGTGGTCTACTGGAGAAGGGAATAGCAAAACACTTCAGTATTCTTGCCTTGAGAACCCCATGAACAGTATGAAAAGGCAAAAAGATAGGACACTGAAAGATGAACTCTCCAGGTTGGTAGGTGCCCAATATGCTACTAGAGATCAGTGGAGAAATATCTCCAGAAACAATGAAGGGACAGAGCCAAATCAAAAACAACACCCAGTTGTGGATGTGACTGGTGATAGAAGTAAGGTCCAATGCTGTAAAGAGCAATATTGCATAGGAACCTGGAATGTTAGGTCCATGAATCAAGGCAAATTGGAAGTGGTCAAACAGGGGATGGCAAGAGTGAACGTCAACGTTCTAGGAATCAGCGAACTAAAATGAACTGGAATGGGTGAATTTTACTCAGATGACCATTATATCTACTACTGTGGGCAGGAATCCCTTAGAAGAAATGGAGCAACCATCATAATCAACAAAAGAGTCAAAAATACAGTACTTGGATGTAATCTCAAAAACGACAGAATGAACTCTGTTTGTTTCCAAGGCAAATCATTAAATACCATGGTAATCCAAGTCTATGCCCTGACCAGTAATGCTGAAGAAGCTGAGGTTGAACGGTTTTATGAAGACCTACAAAACCTTCTAGAACTAACACCCAGAAAGATGTCCTTTTCATTGTATGGGACTGGAATGCAAAAGTAGGAAGTCAAGAAACACCTGCAGTAACAGGCAAATTTGGCCTTGGAGTACAGAATGAAGCAGGGCAAAGACTAATAGAGTTTTGCCAAAAGAACGCATTGGTCATAGCAAACACCCTCTTCCAACAACACAAGAGAAGACTCTACACATGGACATCACCAGATGGCCAACACCGAAATCAGACTGATTATGTTCTTTGCAGCCAAAGATGGAGAAGCTCTATGCAGTCAGCAAAAACAAGACCAGGAACTGACTGTGGCTCAGATCATGAACTTCTTATTGCCAAATTCAGACTTAAATTGAAGAAAGTAGGGAAAACCATTAGACCATTCAGGTATGACCTAAATCAAATCCCTTATGATTATACAGTGGAAGTGAGAAATAGACTTAAGGGACTAGATCTGATAGACAGAGTGCCATATGAATGGATGGAGGTTCGTGACATTGTACGGGAGACGGGGATCAAAACCATCCCCAAGAAAAAGAAATGCAAAAAAGCAAAATGGCTGTCTGAGGAGGCCTTACAAATAGCTGTGAAAAGAAGAGAAGTGAAAAGCAAAGGAGAAAAGGAAAGATATACCCATTCCAAAGAATAACAAGGAGAAATAAGAAAGCCTTCCTCAGTGATCAGTGCAAAGAAATAGCAGAAAATAATAGAATGGGAAAGACTAGATATCTCTTCAACAAAATTAGAGATACCAGGGTAACATTTCATGCAAAGATGGGCTCAATAAAGGACAGAAATGGTAGGGACCTAACAGAAGCAGAAGATATTAAGAAGAGGTGGCAAGAATACACAGAAGAACTGTATAAAAAATATCTTCATGACCCAGATAATCACGATGGTGTGATCACTCACCTAGAGCCAGACATCCTGGAATGTGAAGTCAAGTGGGCCTTAGGAAGCATCACTACGAACAAAGCTAGTGCAGGTGATGGAATTCCAGTTGAGCTATTTCAAATCCTAAAAGATGATGCCGTGAAAGTGCTGCACTCAATATGCCAGCAAATTTGGAAAACTCAGCAGTGGCCATAGGACTGGGAAAGGTCAGATTCATTCCAACCCAAAGAAAGGCAGTGCCAAGCAATGTGCAAACTACCGCACAATTGCACTCATCTCACATGCTAGCAAAGTAATGCTCAAAATTCTCCAAGCCAGGCTTCAGCAATACATGAACCATGAACGTCCAGATATTCAAGCTGGATTTAGAAAAGTCAGAGGAACCAGAGATCAAATTGCCAACATCCATTAGATCATCAAAAAATGCAAGAGGGTTCCAGAAAAACATCTATTTCTGCTTCATTGACTATGCCAAAATCTTTGACTGTGTAGATCACAATAAACTGTGGAAAATTCTTCAAGAGATGGGAATACCAGACCACCTCACCTGCCTCCTGAGAAATCTGTATGCAGGTTAAGAAGCAACAGTTAGAATTGGACATGAAACAACAGACCGGTTCCAAATTGGGAAAGGAGTCCGTCAAGGCTGTATATTGTCACCCTGCTTATTTAACTTACATGCAGAGTACATCATGAGAAACACTGGGCTGGATGAAGCACAAGCTGGAATCAAGATTGCTGGGAGAAATATCAATAACCTCAGATATGTAGATGACACCACCCTTATGGCAGAAAGTGAAGAAGAACTAAAGAACCTCTTGATGACAGTGAAAGAGGAGAGGAAAAAGTTGGTTTAAAGCTCAACATTCAGAAAACTAAGATCATGGCATCCAGTCCCATCACTTCATGGCAAATAGATGGGGAAACAGTGGAAACAGTGGCAGACTTTATTTTGGGGGGCTCCAAAACCACTGCAGATGGTGATTGCAGACATGAAATTAAAAGACGCTTACTCCTTGGAAGAAAGTTATGACCAACCTAGGTAGCATATTAAAAAACAGAGACATTACTTTGCCAACAAAGGTCCACCTAGTCAAGGCTATGGTTTTTCCAGTGGTCATGTATGGATGTGAGAGTTGGACTGTAAAGAAAGCTAAGTGCCTAAGAATTGATGCTTTTGAACTGTGGTGTTGGAGAAGGCTCTTGAGAGTCCCTTGGACTGCAAGAAGATCCAACCAGTCCATGCTAAAGGAAATCAGTCCTGGGTATTCACTGGAAGGACTGATGCTGAAGCTGAAACTTCTTTGAAGGACTGATGTTGAAGCTGAAATACTTTGGCCACCTGATGCAAAGAGCTGACTCACTGGAAAAGACCTTGATGCTGGGAAAGATAGAGGGCAGGAGAAGAAGGGGATGAGAGAGGATGAGATGGTTAGATGCATCACCAACTCAATGGACATAAGTTTGAGTAAACTCCAAGAGTTGGTGATGGACGGGGAGGCCTGGCGTATTGCAGTCCATGGGGTCGCAAAGAGTCGGACATGACTGAGCGACTGAACTGAATTGAATTGATACACTATTTAAATTGCTTCACCATCTAAAGTTTATATACAAAAGATACTGGTCTTTCTGACCTCAAATGTACAGAACACAAGTGTGGTCTACTACTAAACTTCCATGACAAAAAGTTTTTACATTCTCTTCTCATACTTACCAGTTCATAATGGAGAGTCATATTCAAGTTATGTTGTGGGTCACCTTGTCCATTTATATTAAAATTCTAATTTGCTCTGGCCCTATGAGCCTATAGACCTAAGAAGTGGATGAAATACATCTCAGTAAAATAATTTCATTTGAAAGATATTAGTCTTTCAATCCTCATGAGGTTATATATCTGTGGTGGTCATTACAGATGTTAACACCTACCCTGTTTTCATTTATTTAGGGCATATGATGGCATAGTATTCCCTGCTACTTTGAAATTTTGCATAACCAGGTCATTTCCATGGGCCAAAGAAATGTGACTAAAAGTTAGCTGTATCCCTCCAGCCTTAAAGGACAGTACATACTTTTCCAAGTTCCTCTTCTCCTGCCTTGGCAAATATGGAAGCACATAGCGAGATAAGGGCTCCAAGTGACCTCACTGAGTCACTGCAATGACTTACCATAGTCAGCATAAATAGACATTTGCCAGAAATGCTTTTACGGTGTTAAGCCACTGAGATTTGGCTGGTGCTTGTTACTTGAGCAAACTTAGCCTATACTGACTTTTACAGTTTCAAAACGGTTCCAGAACCTTCTACACATCTACTCACAAAGCAAGTATAAGCCATCTATTGAAGACTCCTTAAAATAATGAAGTGAAAATCACTCAGTTGTGTCCAACTCTTTGTGAGCCCATGGACTGTAACACACCAGACTCCTCTGTCCATGGAGTTCTCCAGGCAAGAATACTGGAGTGGGTTGCCATTTTCTTCTCCAGGGGATCTTCCAGACCCAGGGATTGAACTCAGGTCTCCTGCATTGCAGGCTGTTTCTTTACTGATTGAGCCACCAGGGAAGCCCCTCCTTTAAAACAATATACATTGGTATATCACAAGCACAGTGTTGAAAAGCTGATCAGTGCAGAGCATTATAAATCAGCTTTGGCAATTATTAAGGACAAGCTCAAGCAACAAGCTTAATATCTGTACCCTAAGAAAACACAATAAACCAAAGGGCAAATTAGGACATCTTTAGGAAGACCATGAAATAGAGGAATAATGACCTTATAAAATTTCACTCTGCCTTTACATTCTCCCTCTACAAATTATTTTTATACAACACTGTCATATAAATCTTTCTAAAGCCATTATGTCATCTTCCGATTTCAGAAATGATAATATATAATCCTATTACTTTTAAATCAAAACCAAACTCTCTTTGACCTCAGCACTGAGGCCTCACCAACCCTATATATATTTCCCACCACCACCCAATATACATCCCTGCCATTCTCACCCCACCCTAATCAAATGGCTTCTTCACACCTCACAGTATGTTCTTCACCGCACACACTGTTCTTTCCAAGCTGCTCCACCCACTGTACAATCTCTAAATTCTCACAATACTTAAAGTGTCACCCAGCTTTTGATGTAGATGAACTTCCAGTTAGTATTATGAATATACATGTGTTATTCTTTCCTACCCCTATTAATTAAATAACCAGCTTTCCAAAGGAAGCAACCTGCCTTCCAAAACCCAGCAAGCAGTATACATACTTAGAAAACTTATGCCAATTTGACAATAGCAGCAATGAATGCAAAATAACAAGGATGCACCAAAGCAAAAAGTAGAAAATGATGTTAAAGATTCTTATTTAAAAAATAACAAGATCTTGTTGAGGCCTCCTTGAAGGCAGAGGATTTATTTTTTTCAAACAAAAGCTTCCTCTTCCTAATAAAACAGTGGCTTGACTCCCACAAGAAAGGATCAATATATATCCAGAAACAAAAGTAAAGTAAATGTGTGGATCTGCCCGGATGTGAAACCCCAGGCTTTATTAGAAGAACGAGGAACTTGCTGAGAGGCGACAAGGCAAACTTCTTACGAACGAGGTAAAACATCAGTTCACACAATCTGGTATTAATTGCTGAACAGACCTGGAGCGTGAAGAGGCAGCTTCACACAACTCTAGGGCACAGCCTTCTGGAAGGACAAGAAGAGACCAGCAGCTCACTGAGCTGTAACCACCAGGCTCAGTGACACCCCCTGCTGCAAAGACAAGACAGACCAAAACTCAGTCATGGACTCGGGGCACAGATGTCCTGTGTGTGTCCTGTATCTCGAGCTCCACAGTAATGAGCCACACTCTAAGGAGCTCATGCACTAAAACCATTGGGCTGTATATTTCCTTTGGGAAGCTATCCAGTAAGTCTGCATTTGGAGAAATACTGTATCTTAATACCATTTATACATGACCAAAGAGACAGCCCAGATGGATTTTTATCTACTCATATGCTGATTGTATAAGTGTTAATAAACTAAAGAAAATGTATTGTTACAATTAAATTTGTACAGATAACAGACCCTCCCCCTTATCTGACTGGAATACATTTGCAGGGAGAACCAAGAGAAATTGTATCCTGAAGGACTTTTAAAATTGAAAGCCACTGCATTCCCAGTTTTATAGATGGCAATGTGTTTTGTTCCAAGGTGATAAACTTCTGATGGATCAAGACTCTCTTGATTCACATTTTCACATTTAAGATCCAAGTCCTTTTCCACAGCCTCATTTTTCAAAAAAAAAAAAAAAGACATTGAATATTCCCATCTTCAAAGCCTTTTGTGACCAACAGCAGCAGAAGCGAACTTCACTATTTACCACTCTCAAATCCTGAGCAGGATTCTCAGGTGCAGCCCCACTTGTGTCCCGGAGGATCAGGGGACCTCACGTGAACTGGCCTCTCCTATGAAGCTGCCTCTGACACAGAACCAAAGAAAGTATTACAGGCAGACTTCAGGACACTGCTGTCTCACACATTTTGATTATGTCCAAGAAGCAAAATATTTCTTTCAATATGTACCTTCACAAAAATACTGGAATGAAATTTGTGGAATTCTATGAAATAGAGTAATGCAGGGGAATCAACAGACTTTGCTGTGACAATGCAGTGTTTGACGTGAAAATGTTTATTTAGCTGAACCATTCATGCATTTACCTTATTTCACCATTCCTTTTTATAAAGAATATCACCACCTAGGATTGCCAAATGAAGCTCCATCATTACTGTCACTCAACAGTATGCTTGAAATGTGCTAGGATCCTTTCAGGACAATCTTAGCAGAGACTGTGACTGCTGTTGTTAGATCACCTTGATAATTTATCTGGCAGAGGAATTCATATCTCTGTTAAGCAATCCCATTCCACCAAGGGGTGTTTTATAATTCATCTATAACTTTACCGTTTAGAGGACAAGGTAATAATAAAAAGAAACACCAAAATCAATCACCAGGCCATCTTGTGATTTCCATGTAAGAAGAAAACAATTTTTTAAAATACCATTGTAATGTCTACTCAAGCAGAAAGAAGAAGAAAAACAAAACTCGGCTCACCTCAAGCAAAAAACATAGATACTTTCTGTGACTTCGGGCAAATCATTTGTTCTCTATATAGGTTTTCTCTTCTATTAAAAAATAAAATGTGACTTTACTAATATATGTGATTATTACAAGAATAAAATAAACCCCCAAAGACGTATATGTAAACAAGTAAAATCACATAGATATATAATATATACCATATGATACAGGAACCCCATTCCTGGGCATATATCTGGAGAAAACCATAATTCTAAAAGATACATGCACCCAAATGTTCACTGCAGCACTATTTACAATAGCCAAGATATGGAAGCAACCTGGATGTCTATCAGATGAACGGATAAAGAAAATGCAATATATACATACAAGGGAATATTACTTAGCCATAAAAAGAAGGAAATAATGCCATCTGCAGCAACTCTGATAGACCTAGAGATTATCACACAAATATCATATATCGTTAATATGTGGAATCTAAAAAAATGATACAAATGAACTTATATGCAAAATAGTAACAGACTCACAGACATCAAAAAAAAGAGGAAAAGAGGGGGGAGCAATAAATAAGGAGTCTGGGATATAAACACACTATATAAAATAGATAATCAATAAGGACCTGCTTTATAGCACAGGGAACTCTAGTCAATATTCTGTAATAACTTACATGGGAAAAGAATCTAAAAACTGAATGGATATATGTATATGTATAACTAAATCACCTTGCTGTATGCCTGAAACTAACACAACATTGTAAATCAACTACACTCCAATATAAAATAAAAAATAAAAGGAAAAATACACATATAAGCTCAAAGTTTTATATAAACTAAAGCAGAAACATCTTCAATTTGCCAATAGTTATAAACTGATTTAAAAATATTTCTATTATCTAACTCAATAATTTCACATCTAGAAAACCTATCTGAAGTAAACAGTCAGAAGTCATTCAAAAAGTTATGCCTTAGAATGTTTACTGTAGCATGCCTTTACTTAGAAAAAAATCAAAACCACCAAAATGACTATGAATGTTCATAATATGTAGCTATTTAAAGTTTTCAAAGAAAGGTACTTGAAGAAGAGATATAATGCTACATTTAAAAGGATGCAAAATCATATATTTGGAGAAAGAAATGACAAACCATTCCAGTATTCTTGCTGGGAGAATCCCATGGACAGAGGAGCCTGGGGCTACAGTTCATGGGGTCACAAACAGTCGGACACAACTGAAGTGACACAGCATAGCATACAAACTCATACATACAGTATGATCTCAACTTTGAAACACATATATGTACATACGTAACACACAAACAAAAAAACAAACAATACAGGAATCACTAATCATTTTTATTTCTGGGTGATTTTCATTTTCTTCTTTAAACTTTCATCCTTTTAAATGTTCTAAAACCATGTCTTTTAAATCTTCGAAAAGAGGAAAACAAAATGTCATTTTGAAAGAAATCTTTACCTAAAATAATAAAAGAAAACTGAAGCAAAACTAAATTATCATTTAAATATGTTACAAAATAGCATACCAGCCTATTTTACCTTAGGTGCCCCTACTCTGCTTTCAACACTCAGTCCAAGCCTCTCTCTTAGGAAGCACCACATGATCACAAACAGAGCTGAGTCTCTTCCCCACTCACGCAGACCACCTCTGGTGGCCTCAGGACGCTAGATCCCACCAGATCTGGGCGGGTCTTCACTTGCACACTGGCATGATGCCTTTGGCTTACGTTAGTGATAACTTAAGAATCTGTCCTTGAAGCGACTCCCTGTATTTAATGTAAGCATATTTTTGGAGGTGAAGTACTGTTCCCTAATTGTGCAGTGTACTCTCATGGGGATCAGGTGAGGAATATTCTCACTGGTCTCCAATTCAGGAATAGTCACATTTCTCCACAATGTGCTTTGTTCTCATCTTGTGAACGTGGTGAATCATATTTCCTTCCATTCCTTAGCTGCCAGAAAGTTCAGGACTCAAACTATGACCCTCCTCTGGCAAAAAAACAAAACAAAACAAAACAACTGCACATCATACTTTTTCTGTGTGCCTCTTGCCCAGACATTCTATTTCCAGGCATAATATTTTCCCTTTACCTCTATTTTCTCACTTTTAAAAAGCTATCTTATCTCGGTGTTTGAATATATAACTTTAAATTCTTAAAACTTTTCTGAAATCAGTCATGTTCTAGATGAACCAGCTAAATAAAGACACAAATGACTTGGATTCATCTTTGTACTATCATACAATAAGTTTATATTTTCTGTGTTAGAGTTGTTACTTATTACTGAGTCTATTATGCTTTGTGGAGACCAAATATTTCTATACTGCATATTTTTTAAACATCCAAACAATTAATTGGAGAGGGGTGTTTGCATTTTCTCCAGATGGTTGGTGACTTGTCAGGAGGGCCACCATGTGAATGCTGTTTACTACCACATCATAAATCGATTAGGTAGAAATTTTAATTTACTCTAATGACCAAAATCTTAATTTGCAACATCAACCACATTTTAAAATATTCAGACATCTGTTACAGTTACACTGAAATGCAAAGACACACTTCTTTCTTACTTGGCAAGCACTACAAATATATCTGTTATTTACAAGCGTGTGGCCTCATCTATCAAGGTTGCTCAGAGCAGACAGCATTTAGTGACTAAGTAAGGCATGGCAAAGAATGATAAAAAAGAAAAATGATTCTAGCCATAGTTATGTTAATTCAGGAATGTCAACTATAAATGTTAAATCTCCCACCAAGTAAGTATTTCCCAAAAGGAAGCTTGACCACTGTCTCAACACAGCCTCAATAAATATAATTAGTGCAGTCAAAGGATTCATTGTGCTGGGCTTTCTGGTTTTGCTGGTTGGTGCCATAAGAAATTCTTAAATTAAAATAAGACCTCTAGAGACCCCAACAGACCAGCACAGTGAAATTAAATGGGTAATGGCATCAGGGAGAGAAAAATATTTTAATGGAACATTTGATTTCATAAATTTAGGTCCTTTCTCTGATTTATTTTCCAAAGCACGTTTAGTGTCTTTGGCTTTTTTCCCATCTTATTCATACTTCATCATGTATCTTTCTAAGGAATCTCTCTAAAGGATATCTGGAGGGGCAAAGAAAATGCCATCAGTTATCGAAGTTCCCTTGGTTATTTATGGATAAATGCAATTCTGCTTTCTCCTGGGTGTTCCCCAAGCAATTAAATAAATATAGTAAGGATATTCTTAGATATGGAGAAACAATGTGCAATGAAATACCTATGGGATGGGAAAAAGAGCAGGTAAAATGACATCTCTATTGACTCTCCATATAAACAACTCAAACAGCCCACAACTCTCTGGGAAGAAATCAGGTCTGAAAATCCTGTTAAGTAGTATAAATTGTTATGCCATAGCTTGGCTGACCTGAGGTCAAGCAGGCCTGAAAACCTGAGGTAGATACTCTAAGACAAGATGAACAAGGAGCTAAATCAGGAGACAGAGACATTAGCTAAGACAAGAGTCCCCCAGTTACCAGAAGTTTATACAATCTTTTATCTTACAACAAACACTGATTGAGTAGCTAAGGCTCTACTATTTACTAGTATCCCAGGCACTCCACAAGACCCCAGGATTCCAATGATTTGTGAAATATGGTTACTCACCCCCAGAAGAGCACAGTGTAACAGAGATAAAGTAAAGCAGCCGCAGGAATTCCCATTTATTAGCACTTACTCTGTACCAGGAAGGTTTCCCAGGTGGCGCTAGTGGTAAAGAATCTGCCTGCAATGTAGGAGACCCAGGGAACCTGGGTTTGATCCCTGGGCCGGGAAGATCCCCCGGAGGACAGCATGGCAACCCACTCTAGTATCCTTGCCTGGAGAATCCCATGGACAGAGCAGCCTGGCGGACTACAGCCCACAGGGCTGCAACCTGGAACTGTGCTGTGCGTTTTATGTGCCTTTTCTCAGTTACTCCTTACTGCAACTTAAGAAAGAAAAAAAAAAAAACTTTTTTCCTTTACAACCAACTCCCCTGGGCCATCCTAACAGTAAAGAGAGCACTGTAAGCGCGAGGCTAACCCCGGCCCAGACCCCTTGCCAACGTGCACAGAAGGCCCCAGGAGACAGACACCACTATTTTTCCCACATTAAGGTTAAGAAGTTGAAGTTCAGATAAGCTAAGTTACTTATGAAAACAAGACAGTTAATGAATGGCAGAACCAGGCCTCATAACCGTACTTTCCACCACATCTGAAATATCCAGGGACGAGAACAGGTGTTTTGTTAAAGCAGAAATGCAAATGGTCAATAAATCTGTGATAAAAATGTAAGTTCTCTGTTAATGAAAGAGAGCAAATTAAAATGAGATACCATCTGTCATTGGTCAAATTGGGAATGTTTTGCTTTGTTCAATGCTTTCAACAAAATAGTAAGCACTTCATAATCTGCTGGTGGAAACATAAAGTGACCATCTTCAAGAGGAAATTTTCCTAGAAATAGAACTAATATATGATTCAGAGATTTCACTTCTGGAATATATCCAAAGAAAATAAACTAACTCAAAAATACATTTGCATTCCCAAGTTCATAACAGCCTTATTTACAATCAATAGGCAAGATATGGAAGCAACCTAAGCATCCATCAACAGGTAAATACATAAAATGTGGTGTGTGTGTGTATACTACATACATCCAAAATGTGTGTGTGTGTATATATATATACACACACTATATACATACATATATACATACACATACATACATACATATACACACACATTTTGGATGTATATATGTATATTTTGGGTGTATATATGTATACACAATGGACTACTACTCAGCCATAAAAAAGAAGGAAATTCTGCCATTTGCAATAACCTGGAGGGTACTATGCTTAGTGAAATAAGTCAGACAGAGAAAGACAAATACTATATATTATCACTCATATGTGGAATCTAAAAAATAAAACAAACTACCAAATATAATAAAAAAGAAACAGACTCACAGATATATAGAATAAACTAGTGGTTACCAGTGGGAGAGAGAGGCAGGGGAGAGCAAATTAGAGGCAGAAGATTAAAAGGTCTGAACTAACCGTGAATTAAATAAATGCTACAAGGCTATATGATACAACACAGGGAATATAGCTGATATTTTAATAATAACTACCAATATTAGTTATTAATAATATTAACTACTATTATTAATATAAATAATAACTACTATTATTTTTATAATAATGAAAAATGTAGTTATTTTATAATAACTATAAACTACAACTCTAAAAATTGCTAATCACTATACTGTACATCTGAAACTTATGTAATATTATAAATAAACTATACCTCAACTTTTTAAAAAGTAATGATTCAACTTGTAAGCTTTTACCTTAAGAAACAACAAAATGAGTCAAATATTTTCTACATATTTATTTGTACATTCACTCAATTAAAAGTATTTGCCAGGTACTAGGGATAGAATAATGAGCAAGTCAATGTCCCCACTTATTTTAAGGGCAATGATGTTCATTATAATGTTATTCACATAATAATAAAAAATTTTGGATATAATTGGGGTTAAGTAAATTATGGCACATTCATAAAATGTAATTAACTGCAGTCATAAAATGGAATACTACGCTGCAGAAGAATGCTAAAAGTACTAGAAAATGTTTATGATATACTACATAAACGTAGATTATAAAATACAATACTATGAAACAGAATATATGGTCAGTATAGTCTAAATTTTGTACATTTTAAAACTGTATTTATTCACTCAATAAATATTTACTTAAAATCTATTTATGACAGGTGCTAAGGAAATAGTTGTAAATAAAATAGATAAAGATTTTACCCTCATAGCACTTACATTCTAATTAAGGGAAACAGACAATTTTTAAAAATGACAAATATATGGTACTGAACTTTATAGAAGAAGACTGAATAATATAAACTGGCCAGAGAAGGATGCTCTGATCAGGTAACATTTGGGCAGAGACCTGAAAGGATGAGCTTTGAGAATATCTGAGAAAAGAACGTTCAAAGCCAAGGCAACAAAAAGTGCAAAGGCCCTGAGGCAAGGATGAGTTTGTGTTCTTGAAAGAGAAAAAAGTTCTTGGTAGAGAATTTGAACTTAATTTTCAATCAGATGGGAAGCCATGACAGCATTTTGAGCATAGGGGTAATGAGATGATTTTTCAAGGGAACACAAATTTTTGTGAAAAAGTGACAAGGATAATAGCAGAAGTGAGATGTTAGACTAGATGACAGTGGGGCTGACAAGTAGATACTGGAGTTGAGCCAACACTGACTGAAAGAAGA
Organism: Cervus canadensis; assembly: GCF_019320065.1. Classification (NCBI taxonomy): domain Eukaryota; kingdom Metazoa; phylum Chordata; class Mammalia; order Artiodactyla; family Cervidae; genus Cervus; species Cervus canadensis. The sequence continues at coordinate 20,251,156 of NC_057402.1, read as the reverse complement.
AATTGGGAAAGGAGAATTTCTGGAGTGATAGACATGAGGAATAATCCAAAGCTTGTCTAGGGACATGTGGCAACCATGAAAACATGCCTCTCAGATCTCCAAGTGTAGGGCGTATGTCGATGGATGGCCCAGCCCCCGGACCAAATCTGCATCAAGGTCACGCTTCCTCCCAACTACTCCCAGCTGATAACTGTCAGGGATACTGTCATGCCCGTTCATAAGAGATGCAGGACTCCTCTGATGCCGACTTTGCACAGCAACCTTGCAGAAATTTTCTTAGAATTGTATCAAAGTGTGTGACTCCCTACCCAACCTTTCTTCCTTCCCTCTAACCCTACCTGGGTCAGCCCCGCATCACAGTCTGGCAACTCTTCCAGACTCCTCTGAGTCTCCCACTCTCCTCCAGTAACCACCCCCCATTTTTTCTCACAGGCATTCTTCCCAGTAAGGGGGATCACACCTCTAATCCCATCTCTGTATTTGCTTCTTGGCAGATCCTAACTTACTGAGTTTGAGACACTAATTAATGACACCCAAATAAAGATGTCTAGTAAGCAGTCTACAGTACAGGGTTGGAAGTGAAGATATGAAATGGGAACCATCATCACACAGATGGTTTTTAAAGCCGTGGGTCAGATGAGGTCACTTTATTCAAACTTTCATTTCCTTCAGTGCCCAGATCCTAACTACCTAAGAGAAAATAATTACCCTAATAGGCTACTTCATATTCAAACATATTTTATGATGGAAGACTTTCTGGAAAGGGCCCACACCTGTTAAGAATGTCTGCATTTTAAATTTTAAATTAGTACGCCTGTGACATAGAGAACAGACTTGTGGTTGACAAAGGGGAGGGGAGAGGCTGGGGGAGGGAAGCACCAGGAGTTTTGGATTAGCAGATATAAACTAGTATATAAAGGATGGATAAACAACAAGGTCCTACTGTATAGCACAAGGAACTATATTCAATATCCTGTGATAAACCATAACGGAAAAGAATATTTTTAAATGTCTATATAGGTATAACTGAGTCACTTTGCTATACAGCAGAGATTGGAACAACATTATAAACCAACTATAATTCAATGAAAAAAAAATTAGGATGTCTATGGAGTGAACCCACAGGATGAATCTATCTCCATGGAATGTCTCAAGTCCCACAGCAATTGAGTAAGGGAGATTATTTTGAGCTTTCTGAATGTCTATTCAGAGTCACTCTCACACTGACTAATATGAACTTCTTGTTTCTTTTCATTTTTATCACCCATTTTCTTCTCTCCAGTTTCAGTCATCCCTTCATCTTCTTGCTATCTCTTTTACGTGTTCCTTCTATTTTATTCCTTGAAGAGGCTAAATGTTGCCAACCATACTCAGAAATGTGGTTAAAACCCGTCAACATAAAATGCAGGAAAGTGCATGATGTCTAACTTAACACCCACCAGCCCTCAGAAAGACTGTAAGTTGAGGAAGTCAGGCATGTGGTAGAGGACAGAAAAACTGAAAAATACGATTAATAAGAAGAAAATAATACAAGGACTTCTCTGGTGCTCAAGTGGCTAAGACTCTGCGCTCTTGATGCAGGGGACCTGGATTCAATCACTGGTCAGGGAACTAGATCCCACAACTCAGAATTCCCATGCTGCAACTAAACATCCCATATGCCAAAACTAGAAGATTCCACAGGCCGCAACTAAAAAATAAAAAAGAAAAGAAAAAATAATGTGGATGTGGGACAGTAAGCTAGACAAGGAGAAGAGAAATGTGACTAGAACATTATTTATAGAAAAGTAACAGCCACTTGTTTTTCATATTTCCATCTAGCACTTTCAGCAAGGATGTTCTCTAAGTACAGTGTTTCCTCTCATTCTTATCAGTTGTTATATTTAGCTCCTGTCTGCTTACCGTCTATAGCTGAGTGTATAGTTACTTCCTCCCTAATCACACACACACACACACAAACACACACACACACACACACACACACACACACACAAGAAATAAACATTCTCTTGGTAACAAAAACCAATCAGCTAGATGTAAAATTTACCAAAACCACATTAATAAAGTTAAGGGAAAATCACATCTCTAGACTGATGATGAATAGATGTTATTCAACTCTCAGTGGTATCATCTTCTTATTGTGTTATCACCTTTCAGAACCCAACAATAGAACAACAGTAGAAACAAAGAATATTCTCATGGAGGCAGTGGAACCAGGGTATTTAATATCCAGCTATCCTCAAAAATCTAAAATGTATTCATTAGGTCTAACCGGCATTGTTTTTTTTGTTTTTGTTTTAAAAAAAGGGTTCTTGGTATCATCTCTCCTGGGCCAAAAGCCAAAGGTTGCTAAACCACATGTACTAAATGCACTACATGTACATTGAACAATGTAGTGCTAAATGTACTAAAACTAGCTTAGAAAGGTAGCCAGTATTTTTCTGCTTTGCCAAAAGGCCATGGAAAATGTTTAGACACCCTAGTTTTATTGTGAAACCTCAAATTAACCAACACTGAGACTAATAACCCAGGAAGTATTGTAGTACAGCATAAAAGTAGCCTTGAAGTTCACCCCTTCTCTAACAAAAGTTTTAATTAAGATCTTTATGGGATTTTCCTCCACCCCAGGGAAACACAATTCCAATTTTATGAATCAGTCAAAAGAACAGTAGGATTTAATTTGAGAATTTTGAATACAATCTTCAGCAATACATTTATTTTGTAAATTGAGGTCTACCTCAATATACACAGACTGCCGTAAGCTCCAAGGAGAACATCAAAAGTAACCTGGAAAAACGAATTGATGTCTGTGTGAAAAATAACATCATTTAACACATTTAGCTTGCCTAAGGAAAGAACAGCTTATAAGCACTCTTTCCATAAACTGTAAGCACCACAAAGACTTTAAACAGAGAGAATGAGAAGAAAGTAAGAAAAAGTTAAATGCAGATTGGCTGTCAAGAAAAAGAGAAACCGTCTCTCTATCATCAACATCTCCCCCTGAGATTAATGATGGCATTAAGTGGGCCTACTCAAGAGCTAGTATCGACTCTAACACTGGAGACATGCAATAGCATTAAATTAGACATAAGGACAGGAACAGCCTAGGTGTCCATTCTTGGGTCTTTACAGGTTTTTCCTCACCCCTGGCTTGAGTGAGCTCAATATTTGTGTTGCATGGAGGTAAACAGGGGAAGAAAATAGAGCCAGCAGAATATAGCACGTAATTCCCAGGCTTAGGAGAGGTTCCTTAGGACAGCCTCGCTGAACGTGAGTATTGCCGCTGCTCATGCCGTAAAGCAGCCTCACCTCTGTGGATGCAGGTGCCTCTCACCAGTCCTCTGACCACCGCACGGCTTCCACTCAGTGACAGGGAAAGGGAATGTTGTTCACCCCCCACAAGGACTACTAAAAAGACAATGTTCCTGGAAGGGATTTACCCTTTCAGGAAAGACAGTGGGGCAGGACAATGGGGAAACACTCACTGCTTCAGATGCTCTCAGAGTAGCAAACAATAAGTGGAAAAACCTGAGGAGACCTATTCCCAAGTCGAGGAGAGGCACTCTGTGGGCACATGCTAGAAATACTTGAAAAGAGACACCTTCCACGGAATTAGCAGAAGTGGAGCTACACCACCAGTAGTGCGTACATTATCAATGTGCATTTTATTTTATTATTGTGTTGCTGTGTTGTTGTTTAGTCGCTAAGTCGTATCTGACTCTTTTGTGACCCCGTGGACTATAGCTTGCCAGGCTCCTCTGTCCATTGGATTTTCCAGGCAAGAATCCTGGAGTGGGTTGCCATTTCCTTCTCCAGGGGATCTTCCTGACCCATGGATCGAACCACATCTCCTGCACGGGCAGGCAGGTTCTTTACCATTGAGCCACAGGGAAGCCTTGTGTTAAAATATATAATAATATTATGTTAACATTATTTTATGATGGATGTGAATTTCATTTTTTACCCACAGATAGGCAAAGCCTTGGGAAATTTGTGTTTCATACCAAAATTTCAATTTGGAGGACTGGAAATGTTCTTTTACTTATATAATCTGAACATTTTTATCTGGTTTATCCAATATTAGAACATGGTGTTATTAAATTAATGCAAGGGTCTTTGATCATCATTTGTGTTTCTAATCAAAAGTAAGTGAAATGAAGTGAAAATTGCTCAGTCATGTCCGACTCTTTGTGACACCATGGACTCTACAGTCCATGGACTTCTCTAGGCCAGAATACTGGAGTGGGTAGCCTTTCCCTTCTCCAGGGGATCTTCCCAGCCCAGGGATCGAACCCAAGCTTCCCGAACTGCAGGCAGATTCTTTACCAGCTGAACTACAAGGGAAGTCCAATCAAAAGTAGGTGATAAAAAATGCTAACACAAGAATCACTCCTACACACCATCAGCTATAGCCATCCTTGTAAAGACCTCAATGATTCCACCTAAAAGAAGGCACTCGTTAGCTTTTGTGTTGTCTCAGATAGCTCAGTGGTCAAGAATCCGCCTGCAATGCATGAGATCCTGGTTCGATTCCTGGGTCGGGAAGTTCCCCTGGAGAAGGGATAGGCTACCCACTCCAGTATTCTTGGCTTCCCTGGTGGTTCGGCTGGTAAAGAATCCGCCTGCAATGCGGGAGACCTGGATTTGATCCCTGGGTTGGGAAGATCCTCTGGAGAAGGGAAAGGCCACCCACTCCAGTATTCTGGCCTGAAGAATTCCACAAACAGTCCATGGGGTCGCAAAGAGTTGGACATGACTGAGCGACTTTCACTTCACTTCAGAGTCTGGAATGCCTGGCGCTGGTGAGTGGTCTCTGCCACAAGTGACCGCACAGCTGCTCCCAAACAACTGGCTCGACAGTAAAAGCAAACGCACGGTGCTCCCTATGTCCTGACTCTATTCTAACTGCTGTGCACGTAGTAATTGATATAAGTCTCACTTGGCTCTGTTACGTAGTTGTGATTTTTATTCCCTGTTTTAAAAAGAAGGAAATCAAGGCAGAGAGGAAAAAACTAGGATATATTAACCACGCAGTCTGCACCCAGGATTTTAGCCACTATATTTCATTTCCTTAAGGACTGGACCAGAAGACTTGAGCAGCCTCCCTCTGCTCCAGGTTCTACTGGAGAGGAAAATGTAGCACTGGGAGAGAGGAAAGGGAGGAGCTACTAAATACACCAGTAACCTAACAGACAAATCCAAGATGGAAGGCATGATTCAAAGGGAAAAGCGAAGGTCTGAAGTGGGCTGACAGAGCAGTCAGTTGTCCACACTGCCTCTAGCTCTAATCCCTGCTCTCTCCTACAAAGGCAACTCTTTCTTTCTTGTGTTTTTAGTCTTGACCTACATCAGAACTTGTATTTAGTGGTGAATTAGGGCATGGTGCATATTTGTTTAAAAGGACTTGCTGCAAAAGTACGTCTCAGGGCACTCCACAACATCTATGATGCTGGCCATGAGAAGCACCAGGGAAACACACCACCCCAGGATGTAAACTGGTGCAGCCACTGTGGAAAACAGTATGGGGGTTTCCCAAACAACTAAACACGGAACTACCATATGATCCAGCAATTCCACTCCTAGGTATATAACCAAAGAAAATGAAAACACGAATTCAGAAAGATATATACACCCCAATGTTCACAGCAGCATTATTCAAAGTAGTCAAGATATAGAAGCAACCTAAACGTTCATTAACAGATGAATGGATAAAGATGATGCTGTGCGATACATAAATATATATATATATACACACACACACATATACATGTATAATGAAATATTATTCTTAGTCAAATAAGGCAGATCAGTTCAGTTCAGTTCAGTCACTCAGTCATGTCCGGCTCTTTACCACCCCATGAATTGCAGCACGCCAGGCCTCCCTGTCCATCACCAACTCCCGGAGTTCACTCAAACTCATGCCCATCGAGTCAGTGATGCCATCCAGCCATGCAGATAGAGAAAGGCAAATACGGTATGTTTTCACCTGTATGCAGAATCTAAAAAAATACATTAAATAAATAAATGAAACAAAACAGAAACAAATACAGAGAACCAACTAATTATTGCCAGTGAGGAGAGGGACAGAGAGAGGGGAAAGATAGAGGAAAGGGACTGAAGATATGAACTACTAGGTATAAAATTAGGTACAAGGATGTACTGTACAGAGAATATAGCTAATATTTTGTAATAACTTTACACAGACCATAATCTATAAAAACATCAAATCGCTATGTGGTATACACGAAACTAATTTAATGTTATAAACCAACCATACTTCAATTTTAAAAAAAAATGCCACTTTATCCTTAACAATATCTGCGAAACAGTGATTCTGGCAGTCTGAGTCCTTGCTCAAAAATTATTAACAACATCTCATTTCTTCCTTTTCATTCCCCCCATTCCAACCTGTTGTCTTCACTAATAAACTTAGGAGAGCCTTGGCTTTGTAACTAGAGAGGAAGAAAGAGTTCTATTGGAGATGGGCTAGAAGAAAGATGAGGGCCCTGGAGGGGACAGAATGGCACTGGCCCTTCTCTTGAATTGGCTCTGAGCCCCTTTGGAGAAAAAGGTTAGAGATTCTGCAACTCTGGCATGAGTAGAACTGGACTGGAGTCAAAGTGACTAAGTGTGACCCAGACTTGGAGAGGATACTACTCTAATCAGACGTGCCAGCGGGTACAGACTTTTATATACGGAATGTATAAACAACACAGTCCTACAGTACAGCACAGGAACTATACTCAGCATCCTGTGATGAACCACAATGGAAAAGAATATACATGCATAACTGAGCCACTTTGCCACACAGCAGAATTTAACACAGCATTGTAAATCAACCATACTTCAATAAAATTAAAAAGTGAAAAATATTACCAGCAATGTTCACCACTCCAAGAAGCAGTGGCTTTGGAAGCATCCAAAGGGAGCACTCTCAGCATAGGCACTGGCATCTCATGATTGGCAGCAGCAAAAACACTTTTGTAGGGAGTAGGCATGGACAAGGGGGCATCAGGGCAGCACAAAGCAGATGTCATATGGCAGCAAACAGGCTGATTTGTGGGCCTACATGAGGCATACCTTTGGAGACATCTAATAACTAAAATCACGGCATCTGGTCCCATCACTCATGGCAAATGAGAAGGGGGAGATTTTATTTTTCAGTGACAGTAAATACATAAGTGACAGACACATAAAAAGTGACAGATTTTATTTTCCCAGGCTCCAAAATCACTGCAGACCATGAATGCAGCCATGAAATTAAAAGAGACTTGCTCCTTGAAAGGAAAGCTATGACAAACCGAGAGAGCATATTAAAAAGCAGAGACATTACGTGGCCAACAAAGGTCTGTATAGTCAAAGCTATGGTTTTTCCAGTAGTCATATATGGATGTGAGAGGTGGACCATAAGGAAGGCTGAGCGCTGAATAACTGATGCTTTCGAATTGGGGTGCTGCAAAAGACTCTTGAGAGTCGCTTGGACAGCAAGGAGATCAAACTAGCCAACCCTAAAGGAAATCAACCCTGAATGTTCATTGGAAAGACTGATGCTGAAGTTGAAACTCCAATACTTTGGGCACCTGATGCAAAGAGCCAACTCATTGGAAAAGACCCTAATGCTGTGAAAGACTGAGGGCAAATGTAAATGAGAACAGCAGAGGGTGAGATGGCGAGACAGCATCACCAACTCAATGGACATGAATTTGCACATACTGCGAGAGATAATGGAGGAAGAGGAGGCTGGCGGGCTGCAGTCCAAAGAGTCACAGAGAGTCACAAATGACACGACTGAGTGACTGAACGACAATCAAGTTAACGGGCCTGTTGTTGTTCTTGTTTAGTAAGCTGTGTCTGACTCTTAGCAACTCATGGTCTGTGGCCTGTCAGGCTCCTCTGTCCATGAAATTCTCCAGGCAAGAATACTGGAGTGGGTTGCCATTTCCTTCTCCAGGGGATCTTCCAATCAAACCCGCATTTCCTGTACTGGCAGGCGGATTCTTTACCACTGAGCCACCCGAGAAGTCTTTTAGTCCTGTATCTCATCCTAATTTTAGAGGAAGGAAGGATAGCCTTATTTTATAATCACACACTAGTGCGTAACATGGCACATTTATTCAAGTGAGGGGCCATTTCAGATCTGTACTACCTCACAATGGAACTTCTGAAACTGGCCTCCCTGCCTCCAGACTCTCCTTCCGGTAGCCTGCATAATATCCCCAAATAGCATTTCATCGTACCGTTTTCCAGCTCATAACTTACCCTATTCACAAAATAAGGTGTGCCTGTGGGCAACATAAAATGTGACTCTAACTACTGAGGAGGGCTGGTAGGATGATCAGCTATCCCAGTTTTTCCAGGATTGTCCTGGTTTTAGCCCTGGAAGTCCCATGTGCTGGGAAACCCCTCAGTCCTAGGCAAACTGAAAAGGCTGGTCACCCTCACTGACCATCAGCTTTGGCTTGGGATTGGAATAACAGTGTGTCTGGGTATATTTAAAATTTTTTATGATGTGCTCCAACAGAGAGAAGAACCATTAACAGCTGCTATTTTTACACCAAGGAGCAATGAAATTTAGTTGCTTACTTCACATAGGCAGCTTGGTTGCTATGGCAACAGTGAGCGGCAAACCTGATTGTTCAAACATATAAAATTGACAAATCTGTCTGTGTTTGCTTCATACTTCACATTTTAATATTTGCTCATAGGGCTGAGCCCCTTGTATTTTGAAATCACATGATAATACGTTAACATAATTATTTACCTTCCAGAATGTTATTACCCACGATTAGTTATCGTGTTTACAACTGAAGTTTAAAACACATTTTCCCTTTGAGAGGATTTTTAAGACATCAATTTAATTTTAGGCTCATGAATTGTAAACTGTCTGTGGACAGCATGTTGGAGCAACTACTAAATTCCTTGTGCACAGGCAGGACCTACTACACAAACACAGCTACAGTGAGGGGTCTGTATATCTTCATGGGCTGAAGTTAAGACTCTGATATTATTTATTTACGTCAACTTCACCTTGCACCATAAAGGGTTTAGGGAGGCTTAAAAATATAAAGCAAGAAATAAAGAAATGGAGATGAAGGGAAAATGAGGGTAGGAGAGAAAACTGGCGCCATTTAGTACATTAGTACTAAAAAAAAAAAGATGCTTGCCAAGAAGTTCCATCCCCTCACAAAGTTCTAAAGATAGGTTACACATCTGTTTCTGACCCACCAAATAGGCAATTAAAGGAGAATAATCATGCTCTGTTATAAAATTCAATGTTCACTGGTAAAAAAAAAAAAAAAAA